>NC_139624.1:86763116-86770729 GCF_964638095.1 Poromitra crassiceps
TGTACTTTGAAAGTTTTATTTTTTTTAATCAAGTTGTACATTATCAGCTTTATTTTACCATTCAAAAGTAGCGCAAGCCTCCATCCTGGCTGTTCATTGGCTAATGGGTCACGCATTTTGGACCTCCGCTGACACCACTCTCTTACTAGATTGCTGATACCTACCACGCTGATGGTTTTATACGAGCCTGGAGAGGGCGTAGGCTACTGTTGGTAGTGGTACTATGGCAGCTGAGAAGTACCGTACTTCGCTTAATTTGTTCCTCTACTTACCTGCTCATGTATTCACTGAGCAATTGAATCCAGCATACTTGTATTTTTGCCCACTAATGTGCACTGTAGAGACCCATACCCTCTGGCATATTCACTCGTAACTGTGGTCAATCTACTGTATGAAATCAGCCTTTTGGTTGAACACCATTTAAACTAATGCATTTGAAGAGCCCACTCCACAGGCTCTCCTGTCCAAAACCACTCTCTAACTATTTTCTGATCCTCAAGTCTCTATTCTTGGCTACAAACTAGAGAGATCAATATATCCGGATTAGAGCTGATGTACGCTGTTGTTAATGAATGCTCTGTGAGGGTTTACAGGGTATACGTTGCCAACTCTTTTTTGTAGTACAGTAAATTCTGTGCTTCTTCAACATGCATTTCCACAAACAAAGTCTGGCGCAGATTTTCTCCCCATGAGGTGGAAGAAAGATCCTTCCTCCCCTCCCTCCCTCACCCTGGCTCCTGCAGAGAGGCTATTATTGCAGCTAATTATCTACAAATAGGCCCAATATGACAAACACAGCCCTGTACCGGTGCTGGCTAAGCGCAGGAATCAGTCTGAGTGGGAATAAAAGCATGGAAGGAAGGCGAGGGGGGACAGACAAAGAAAAGGACAAAAGTCGGCCATGAAAGAAAGAAAAAAAATTGCGAATCAGAGATAATTGAGAGGAAGGTGATAAAGAAGAGACAATGTAGAATATGAGGAGAGAAAATGCGGCGTTAAAAAAGATATAAGTGGGAGGCAGACGGGCGAAGAAAGGCAGTGACACCAAAAGGCAGACAGGACAGAAGAGACGAACACAGGGAAATGATCTGGCTTATACAGTACAGTGTGTGACGGCTGTTGCCAATGGCAACTGTCCTGCGATGCACAGGCCACAGCATGCCTCATGATCAGGGCGGCTCCGGGGTCTAAGGCTGTCTGTCTCATTTCCATAGAGAAACTCATTTAGCAGGCCGCCATCGACGGCTGCTTGATTAGATCCTTACCTCTGATACATATGAATATTTATCAGTGTTGAATGAATATATGTACATCTCCTCTCCTTTCATCTGAAGCATCCTAAGTGCCCCTCTGTTCTCCTCTTCATTTCTTTCCAATGAATATGTCACAGGAGCATTAGGGCTCCCTACAAAGTGACAGCACTCTAGATAATCTGCTTATTGTTGCTCCGTGGCGACAATCAACACTTACTTTAACTTTGAAACACGCATGGGAGCTCTTCTCTTGTTGTGTTTTATTTGCCATGGTGACAACAGCTCTTACAGGCCTAAAGGCGCTATAAAGACGGGTAATCAAAGCAGCACACTTAAAAGGATATGCGTTTGGATGGAATTCATTTGTGCCAAAGATTAGTGTTTGGCTGTACAACTGAAGCTGCAGGTGTGATACGGATGCCAAGACAAGTCCAAATCAATGAGTGATTCCTGTTCCAGGAGCCTTTTCAACACCGAAAACACACACGATCACGTGTGTGCGCACACAGACACAGACAGACAGACAGACAGACAGACAGACACACACACACACACACACACACACACACACACACACACACACATACTCACTTTCAGAAACAGACACACACACACACACACACACACACACACACACACGGATAGAGCACGCATGCACGCACGTACATACAGACATCTGAATAATGGATAATCCAACAGATATTTTTAGTGAGCAGAACTTACATCACTAACTCCAGCCTCCAGTATCTTCAGGCCGGTCTCCTTCTCCAGCTGCAGCTTCTGTTGGACTGCATGGGAGACAAAAGCAGAGGAGGTGTGAGTATGAGCAGTGGATGACAAAGTAGCAGAGCGGGCTGCAGTACAGAGCAAGCAGTTCGCGAAACTGAGAATGATGCAATGGGTAGAACAGCACAAGTCAGATGTCAAACTGGTCATGAAGAATGACCGGCGTACACAGAAAAATCTCCATCAAGAAAGCAAGCCAAACGATCTTCAGGGTTAAAACCAGTTCACGAGCTGACGGCAGTTCTTGGTGGTATTTTATTTAATGCAATATCATTTTGTGAGGTCAGCAAAATGAGAAGTAAAGAAAAAATTATGTGTGAAAAGGTTCACACACAACACACACACACACACACACACACACACACACACTCCAAGAAGGACTGACGACTGACTGAAGATTGCCAGAAAGCAGACAAAGTGCCTGTGGATTCACAGCACACAATAAGTCGAGCTGCCGCCTTTTGTTCTTGCAGTAATTAATACACAAGCCGAGTTTGATCCTCAGATCTATTGATCTAATCAAATATGGCATGCTATTTCCAAAGCTTTGTTCAGGAAAGATATTATCATGCAAATCAGAGTAAACTGAGGCCATGTTAAATATCCGTCGCTCAAGATCACACATTGTGCTGATTTTTCTTTTTTCTTTTCCTCCTGTACTTAACGCCCCTTCCTCACTTTGATGGAAACATCTATATTGAAAAACAAAATCAAAGGGGTCTTAATAGATTATGCCAAATTATAGAGTGAAAGGGAAAAAATGGAGCATCATTTTAATTGAAGTTTGTTAGCATGTGAATGTGATTGGTAATGGGAAAGGAAAAAAAGTGAGAGTTTAAGAGAGAGAGAGAAAGAGAGCAGGTCCTTTAAATCCCATTTCCCCAGATGAAGGCTATGCAAATGACCCTGAAGAGCTGAACCCTACCTCACACTCCAAATTCAGCGAGGGCCTGTTTAATTAGTATTTTAATCTATCCCAATGATTCCACTCAGGCCACAATGTATGCACCATTCCATCTAATTAAACATGCTACTTTTAGGATCACCATCCATCTCTCCGTCTGTCTCTCTCTCTCTCTCTCTCTCTCTGTCTTTCTCTCTCTCCCTCTCTCCCTATCTCTCTTTCTCTGTCTCGTTATTAAAGATCCTGCAAACATTGATCATTCCATCAGCTCACCAACATGGCGGCAAAGGGGACATCTTATATTTTAGCATCAGCCAGGACTTTCTGAAGGATGGCTAAAAGGAGGATACAGGATAGAGAGAGAGAGAGCGAGCAGGAAAGGTCAAATATACATTGAGAGTCTTTTCTACAGCTACATTCGAATGCCACATCAGAGAAATAGACTGGATCGGGTGGAGAAAAAAAAGACAAGACCACCATAAGAAGCGAATGTAGCGTCATTACATCCAAATGAGAGACGAGGGAAGACTTCACCTGGCATATCTCCAAAATGAAACTAATTTCATGTTGCCGGCCCTGTATTTAGTCACAGACATAATGGCTTCTCCATAGATAGCTGCAGTACCTGCTCGGTCCTGGTGCTATTTAAGAGGGGGGGTAATGAGGAAGGTAATTGGGCCCAGCTGGGTGAGGGTGTGGGTGGCAGGGGGAGCGAAGCTGCTCAAAGGTCACACAACGTTTTGGTCCTAATGAGGACCCCTCTGGGGTGGCAACACAGAGTCAAACTCAGCAAGGGTAGCCTGGAATCAACACATCAACACATGCTGCAGCTTGGATTTTGATTGACAAGCTGACATGAAACCGTCTTATGGCGAAACCAAAGAAGCCTGAAGGTCAGTATTTACTTGTGAATCAAAGCGGAGGGCTCTCCAATCAACCTGAGGGAAGGGAGAGGCCCGCAACAGCCACTTTAAATGTAAATACACTGGACTTGCCGGGCTCATTAGCTAGCGACTGGATGGATCTGGGCCGCGGTGAGAATACAACCATTGAATTGCTTGTTCTGTCACTGACTGTACAGATAACAGCCCAGAGCATCTCTCTGTGGTCACCCCTTATATTAACCTCCCCTTGGAGCGCTCTCTCTCTTCCTCGCTCTCTCTCTCTCTCTCTCTCTCTCACACACACACACACACACACACACACACACACACATGCGCGCGCACGCACAGATTTTGTAAGCTTCAAATTAGCCACCAAATACTCCTGACAGACTGTGGAAAATGGATGTCAGGTCTCATTTCAGAGAGGCTTCTCCAGCCATTTTAATAGGAATTGTCTGAGTCTATCTTGTCTGATCTCCAATATCGAGATCTGATCCCAGCTGCTCTTTTTGGTTTCCGAGTCACTTTGAGCCAAATCATCTGATGTTCAGTAGTCCAAAAGCGCAGTAAAGCCAGAAGGTTTTTCATGTGTGTTCAAGTGTGCTCCATTTTCATGTGCGTCGGAATTGCATGCAGTTGAAATTGCATACACGTGCCACGTGTTTCTCACTGCTACTGGGTGAACATAAAAATGGAGGATTACCCCATGACCTGAAATTCTTTCCTCAAAATGTCATGAATGTGGATGATTACAATTTTGTGCACAGAGGTACTGGCTAACAGCTAAATAATATTAATAAAGACAGCCATATCAGAAGACAAGATATCAGTAATTTCAGAAACTCTTTAATTATTGATGTTTAAATGTAGGCCCACACACAGCATTGCTGCTCCACATAGATACATTTATTACAAACCAGCCACGGAACATTTCAGATAGATACATTTATTACAAACCAGCCACGGAAAGGTCAAAGCAAAAAAAAATGGAGGCCAGCTCAATTAGTTAGTTTTCAAAAGATTATTAAACAAACCAGCGCAATGGAATTACGTTACGTGGAGTTTGTGGACAAACTTTATCTGCTGAATGGATGACTCGGGATCTAGCATTAGCTGCCTGCAAGCTAACATAACGTTACAGGTGAAGTGAACACCGTCGCTGTTTGTTGTTCTGTATTCAGAGTTGGCAAAGTGAAGTCCACATAATATTCTGTGACTGTCAGAAAATATGTCATTCAGCAAACTAAAGCACCATGAAGTTTGTGCAACGCGAGGCGGAGATTTCTCTGTGAATCATCACAGGGCAGTCGTTCACTTTATCAACGCGATGCCTCCTATCATGAAACAAATACTGATCTTTTAAATCTTTTAAACCTGCAGCAAGCGTAGTGACAGGACAGGAGTGTAAACAAACACGCAGCATCAAACGCCTGGTGCTGCTTCGTCATCGTTAGGGACGATTAAAAAAAACAAAAAACTATAGCAGCACCGAACGACTAGAACATCAATACTCCTGGTTCCGACCAATCAGGAACCAGTACCAAATAATAACGGTGTTCGATACCCATCCCTATCCCTGTCAGCCATGTTATTTTCTAAGCTAGAGAAGCCCGGGAAAGCCCGGAAATATAAGTTTTGTTATGAAAAACTGTCAGAATTCTAAACCAGGTTAGGTTAGGAGTGTTTTGAGTATACCAGATGTTTTTGTTCACACACCAATTTCTTTTAATCACTCTTTTTTACCCTCACAGTCAGACAAAACCTACCATGCCTGGAGTGAAAAGGGAAATTTGTGTTGCCCCACACACACTTTTTCAGATACCTACAAATCAGACATTATATTCGATCCAAGATTCATAACTTTGAAGCTCTCCCAAATGAACATGTTTTTTTCTAATGTTTTGTTAAGCCCTCCAAACTCCAAGCATCTTATTCCTAGATTTGTATGTCTGTTTAACAGCTGTACCATGGCCTCCACTGACAGGATTAGAGAAGCGTGGCAGGAGGAACTTGGCATTGATCTATCTGAAATTTATCTGAAATTATTATATGGGACAGGATTGTCTGTCTGTGATCCAACTCTGCTCAGTTAATAGCAGACACCAACTGATCCAATTTAAAGTCGCTCACCGTCTTCACTATTCCAAGCCTAGGTTGCACAAGATCTTCCATTCTGTCTCACCACTGTGTGACATGTGTCAGGTGTCAGAGGGCACACTGTCCCATGCTTTTTGGTTCTGCCCTTCACTATCTGGTTTCTGAGCCAAAAATATTTGATTGGTACAGTACAGTACAGAACTCGCTGCTCGGAATCCTCTCTGAGCCTCACTATGGCTGTGCAACAGTCTGACACAGGGGATGACTGTCGCCAAGAAACTCATTCTGAAGGAATGGAAGTGCCCCTCTCCACCTTCTTTTCAGCTGTGGCTGACGGACATGGTCTCAGTTATATGGATGGAGAGACTCAGGTTCCTGATGACCAACTCACTTAAAAGATTCTCAGCTATCTGGGACCCGTTTCTGGCCTACTTTGACGAGGTTAAAAGCAACAAGTGACTCGCCCAGCCGATCTCTCATGGACCCCTTGCGTGGGATCCCATGCACATCTCTTACAAGTACATAAGCACCTTACGCGGCTGGTAGCACCACGTTGTAATATTGGAATGTCGATTATATAGATGCCTTTTCTTTCTTTTCCTTTCCTGTGTCTGAGCTTGTTTGTTTTTATTTTTTGTATTGTTCTAAGAAAAGATAAAATAAAATAAAAAATAGGTCAAAGCAGACATGAACATTACAGGCATCATAATTGTATTATTATCCTTTTATTATATTGAGCTAGTATTGTGCTAAGTAATGAAGTAATTACTCTATTTTGAATTCATGCATTGTTTCTATCATAGCATTTGATATTTCTTGTAGGTTAACAAGAAGAACAGAACTATAGTTGGTAAGAGACACCGTGAGAAAGAGGCCATTTCAATCAGCAATCTGAAGAGCGATTCACAATATCCTTGGCTTTCCTTGACACACACTAATAAGTGAAAGTACAGAGACACATAAAATACACACACACACACACACACACACACACTTACGGTAAGCGTGGTTTTACCTGCCCTTTAACTTGCTCTTCAGCATACGTGCTCATCACGCTTCGTCAAGTGGCTGGATATAATTTGATTAAAATGTTGCTTTGCTCCACCATATGCTGCAAACTAAAGCAATTCTCCACTGCTCCTCATCATAGATTCTAATAACGATTCAAAACTGATTATCGTGGAGACAGCAGTCATCAGTGCTTAAAGTCATGAATATTCGTTTTTCTGATAGACTACACAGGGCTGTTATTGGTAGTACCCATATGAATTCAATATTGGGAAACAAATCACCTAGGGTGTAACTACTTTGCATTTCAACATGGCACAGCAGCCAGTGCTGTCACGTGATCATAATGTTGCCTCTTTGGCCGAATGGAGGCGTATAGTTGACAAAATGCTTATTTCACCCCCCTCTTGATTGATCTCTTAATATTGAATAGAATCCACATCCATTCGATCTCTCTCCTCTCTCTCTCTCTCTTACGTGCTCCCTCCCTCCCTCCTCTGCTCCTCAGGTCGTCTATTCCGCACATCCATCTCTCCGTCCGTCACTCCAACCAAACAAAATGAAAGTGTTTATTGCGGAGGAGGGCTGACGCTCACGCCTCTCTGCAGCCGTTAGCCTTATCAGCAGGCAATCGCTCTGATATTAAAGCTGCCATTCCGCCCATCACTTCCCCCTTGCACA
>NC_139624.1:86770929-86810929 GCF_964638095.1 Poromitra crassiceps
CGGCCTCGCCCCCGCCCTGCAGCTCGGCTGCTGATGTCACAATTGCACGAGTGTAACCAAAAACCACAATATCAGTACTATACCTATGACAGAGAGCGAGTGCTGGAGAGTGATGGGAGAATGTAGGGAAACAGTGGATGGATAAATCCAGAAGGAGGCGTTAATGCAATGTAAAGGATGCCACCACAGAAGAAGTGCCTATGACATCATCAGTGCCTATGACATCATCAGTGATGTCATAAGATGATTTTGCTCTAATGACATAACTATGACATCATCAGTGGGACAAAATTTGAAACAGAGAGACAGAGATTTCCCACTTGCCCCTTTTATATTGCTCTATGACATCACTGACATCATCAGTGCCTATGACATCATCAATGATGTCATAAGATGAATTTGCTCTTATGACATTACTATGACATCATCAGTGGGACAAAAATGGAAACAGAGAGACAGAGATTGGCCTTTTGCCCCCTTTTAGATGATTTTACTCTTATGACATCACTGATGAGATCATCAGTCTTATGACATCACCGATTACATCACCAGTGATGTCACAATGCCGCCTATGACATCATCAGTGGGACAAAAATTGAAATAAACAGAGAACATTGCCCACTTGCTCCCTTTTATTATATATATATATATATATATATATATATATACTGTATATATATTGTGTGTATATGTGTGTGTGCTGCATGTGACCTCTTAGATCTTACTTGAAATTGTTTGTGTTGATGCATATCAAAATGTAAATCGGTTCAGAGATATCGTTGCTGCTTTTATATGAGTGGTTTGCTCATCACCTGTGTTTTTCCCACACTTCCAGTTGGCTTATATGGCTTGCGAAATTCATCATAGAATGGATATTGTTCTAGAGAGGCAAACTTACAGTGTCAGCAGAGCTGCACGCTAATATAAAATGACTTTCACCTGAACTCTGATTTTATAGGGTAAGGATAAACATCATGTGAAAGACTTAACACTATAATTTGAGCGCACACACCCACATGCATACACACAAACAAATGCACACACCCACACACACACACACACACACACACACACACACACACACACACTCAAATTCCCCCCCAGACAATCTCAGAGCCCTCCTCTCCCCTGTCTTCTCTTGTTCCTGCATATCAATTGTTATTCTGCTTTTATAAATCAAGACACCAAATCAAAGGACCTGCACCTCTGAGAAAACCTAGAAATGAAACAGAGGAACAAGGTGGAACTGCTTCGGTTAAAAGAAAGACACTCCACCACTAATGTACCCAACGCCTCCATACTATGACATCAAGCAATAATGTCCAATCAAGACACCATCAACCCATCACCATCCCCCATTATCTAAATCAAAGGGGCTGTACAGTAGTACTGCCGCAAGTAGCTAAAGGGTAGTTGCAAGGTTGCATGCCCTCCAAGCGAAACAAATGTCTTTACCACGTTTGCAGACCACAAGCCAAGCCTGTCGAGGCTTGGCGCTACTGCAGCTCAATGTTGAAGGCCTCACCACCGCTAAGCTCAACATCATCGAACAGATTGCCATCAAAAACAAGGTGACCATGGTCCTACTGCAGGAGACCCACACAGTAAACAAGAACTTCCTGAAGCTTCCTGGGTACGCCCTGGCTGGCTACACTGCCGACAAACATCATGGCATAGCCACGTTCGTCCACAACGACATTGCTTGGTCAGCTGTAACACAGTCCGCAGAGGATGCAGAGGTGGAATGGATTACAACCAAAGTGCAAGACACTACCATCGTCAACATCTACAAGCCGCCTCCTATTAGGTTGATCCCAACATCCCTGCCGGATGTCCCAGCCCCTGCCGTATATGCTGGTGATTTCAACAGCCATCATACAGACTGGGCATACAGCAGCTCCAACGCTGATGGGGACTTCCTGACAGAATGGGCCTCGGCTGTCGATGCAACACTCCTTTATGATCCAAAGGAGCCACGCACTTTCTACTCTGCACGCTGGAACAGCACAACCAACCCGGACCTGGCCTTTGCAAAATGTCGCAACAACGAACCACTCCCAGTAAGGCGTATCCTGGACAGATTCCCCCGGTCACACCATCGCCCATCACTCATAACCATACCATCACTGATCCAGCCTGTGGAAGGAAAAGACGCCAAAAGGTGGAACTTCCGGAAAGCAAACTGGGTAGGCTTCACACAACAACTGAACAAGGCAGCTGCTGGTCTCCCACACCCGTGCCACTCCAACTTGAACAACGCCTATGACTCATACTGCAAGATGATACTGGCTGCCGCCAAGAACAACATTCCCCGTGGTGTACGTAAAGCCTACGTTCCCTGCTGGGATGACGAATGTGAGGACCTACTCCGCGCCCACACAGAAGCTCAAACCAGTGAAGACCGGGACGTAACAGCGAACAACCTATTCTGCAGGATAAATGAGAAACGAAGGCAAAGATGGACAGAGACAGTGGAATCCATCGATTTCACACACTCCAGCCGAAAGGCGTGGCAGACCATGAACAAGCTGACAGGCAGGTCGACAACTACAGCACAGTGTCCCATCACGGCAAACTCCATCGCATCGCTACTGCTGAGCAACAGCCGCTTCCCCAATGCAGACAAGGACTTCGCCAGAACAACATCGGCAAGAGTCCATGAGCTGCACAAGGCGATGGGATGCGACTCCAACCTATCCCACGATTTCACAGCACAAGAAATCGAGCAGGCCATCAGACGGCTGAAAACCGGTAAGGCACCAGGCGTTGACAACATCCACCCGGAATACATTAAACACCAAGGCAAGAAGGCAACCGACTGGCTGTGCTCCTTCCTCTCCATGTGTTTCCGCTGCGTGAGGCTGCCAAAGATCTGGCGCCGAGCCAAGGTGATCGCCCTTTCAAAGCCGAATAAGCCTAGCGATGACCCCAAGGGATACCGGCCTATCTCACTGCTATGTGTGCCTTTCAAGCTCCTGGAACGCATCCTCCACTCACGTCTCAATCCAGTGATCGATCCCCAGCTGCCCAAAGAACAAGCTGGCTTTCGAAGTGGTAGGTCTACGGCAGACCAGGTGACCCTCCTGTGTCAAGACATAGAGGACAGCTACCAGGCAGGTGAGAAGGCCGGCGCTGTATTCCTGGATCTCACAGCTGCATACGACACTGTTTGGCTGCGTGGTCTCCACATGAAGCTTCTGGAAACCATCCCAGACAAGCACATGGTGAGCTTCATCATGGAGATGCTGAGCAACCGCAGTTTCCGGCTACACACCAGCAACGGCCAATGCAGCAGAGTGAGGAAACTCAGGAATGGCGTCCCACAGGGCTCAGTGCTGGCACCGATGCTGTTTAACATCTATATATACGACCTGCCTGCAACTCAATCAAAGCAGTATGGCTATGCAGACGACCTGGCCATCCTACTCAGCAAGCCAACTTGGGAAGCAGCCGAAAAGGGCCTCACTGAAGATATGAACATCCTGTCTTCATACCTGAGGAACTGGTGTCTCAAGCTCAGCATGGGAAAGACAATGTCTACAATGTTCCACCTCAACAACAGGGAAGCGACCCGTGAGATGAGTGTCATGGTGGATAACGTTCGGCTACAGTACCAACATACCCCCACATACCTCGGTGTGAAGCTTGACAGAACACTGTCATTCAAACAACACCTGGAAGGTGCCAAGGGAAAAACAACCGCCCGTGCCGCGCTGATACGACGACTAGCCGGCACCACATGGGGAGCCTCAACAAAGACACTGCGCATCTCCTCACTGGCCCTGGTGTTCTCTGCCGCCGAGTACTGCGCCCCGGTCTGGTGCCGCAGCACCCACGTGAAGAAGCTGGATGTCGTCCTCAACAGCGTCCTGCGGACAGTTTCTGGTTGCCTACAAGCCACACCGGTAAACCAGCTGCCCGTACTCGCTGGTATTGCCCCAGCTACCATCAGACGAGAAGCAGCCACACTGGCCCTTGCCCGCAAGGCACAGATCAGCGCATCCCACCTCCTTCACAATACCACCACAGAGACACCACGACGCGTGCGCCTAAAGTCACGGCGCCCCTTTTCCATGCAAGCCCACAGGCTACTCCACACAACACCATCTGACACTTCCAAAGCCTCCTGGGTCAGGACGAGATGGAGGGACCAGTGGAGGTCAGCAGAACCATCCAGGCTGCACCTCTACATCAATGACCCTCTGGACGTCCCTGGTCAGGACTTGCCCCGGAAGCAGTGGACAACTCTCAACCGCCTAAGGACCGGCGTCGGACGCTACGGCGCCTCAATGAAGAGGTGGGGTCTTAAGGACAGTGCCTCATGCGAGTGTGGAGCCCCTGCACAGACTGTGGAACATATAACCACCAGTTGCCCCAAACACCGGCCACCGCATGGAGAACGCGGCCTGATGGAACTGGACGATGAAACGTTGGCCTGGCTTGCCTCAACGGAGCTGCAGGTCTAAAGACACACGCCAGAAGAAGAGTAGTACTGCTCAGAGAGAAAAAATGAAAAAAGTGAAAGAGAGGGGGAGAATGGAAAAAGGATAAAGTAGATGCATTAATATTTATTATATCTACTACTGTACAGCAATGGCACTGTGGCTCTCAACCTTACACTCATAATATTGGTTACTTATAATATTGAGGATCTAGATCTAGAATGATCAACAAATGTAATTAATAGTCACTGATTGGATAAGAGTTAATAAGTTAATTACTAAAATGGAAATATGATGTCATAAGTCTTGGATAGAAAAAGTAATCCAAGCCATTTCCCCTTTCTCCTTCACCCATATACCTAGGCAGGGCTATGCCCATGACATCATTACAGTTATCTGTAATGTCCAGTCAGCAGTGCCAATCATACACCACCATGTCTATCACATGGTTTACCATGCTGTTAATAGCAGGAGTCCTGGCTGGCTTACTGTTTACTCACCCTGATCAATCGCTTCCTGTGGCTAAGCCAACACTGCTCCACAAGAAATCAACTACTGTTATTCAGGCTAAATCACCACAGTGAAAAGCTCAGTTAGCTAAGTGAATATCACCCTTATAACTATCCCGGAAAGTAGCCTATACATATCACATAAGCCAAACTTTAAGATGCCAAAACCCATTTTGTTAGCTGTTAGCTGTTTAACAATATAGACCAAGGACAAAAAAAAAATCAAGGACCCTTAAACTGACAGAAATCTTAAAAATAAGCATACATTCTGTCGTGTTTATATGTATGAAATTATAGTGAAAATAAATGATTACCCTTTTTGCTGGGGACCCCTTGGAACCCCTGTGGGTTCCAAGGGGTCATGGTCATGGCATGCTGATAGCATGGCTACGACTTTGAAGTCATAGCCATGCCATCAGCGTGCACTGTGTCCTCTGCAGACGCTGCCATGGCCTCTGGTATCAAACACATTACAGGCCCCTCCCTCCCTCACATGGAGCCCGCATGACACGTTTATAATTACATCCTCCCTTATTAGAGGGCCTTTTCAAAGATGGCTGAATAATACACCTGGATGAGTCCTAGCCTGTCCTGCAAATTTGCATGTGCACATGCAAATGTCCACACACACACACACACACACACACACGAACACAGAGTGCCCATGGACGCACGCATAAACATCCACACACATGCACAGAGACAGAGAGACACACAAACAGTCACAGACACACACACGTAATATGTGTTTGGTTGCTGCCTGGTTGATTAATAGATTGTGGCTGCTCTGACACTCTGTGTAGAATAGGCATTTTGCCTTTGATCGGTGCTGACACCAATTCTTCACGGACTGCAGGAGATGGGGGGAAGAGAAGCAGTACCGGCAAATGACTTGGATGGCAGGCACCTCCAGATGTAGGAGGAACCCCATGGATGTCACTCGGCATTCTCCCCGGGACACGTTGACATCGTTTACGCTCCCTCTCAGAGATGACAATCTGCAGATGTGTGACATATGCAACATAAATCACATCTGACAATCAGTCAAAAAGAACGGGGAGGTTTGTGGATTATACTGGCACACACCAGCTGATGAGGTACACAATGCACTTCTAAAACAATCATGGCCGTGAGAAGTCCCCCGTGCTGCACAGCCACTCTGCTGGCTCTTTGTGACCTTTTGCAATAACACAAGTTGCTCCTCCGGCAGCCTCGCAAATCACTAAAACACTGCAGAACACTGCTAAAACAGCAACCGCGTTTATGAAATAAACACCTTTTACACGAGTCTTCAGGGAAACCTCAACAATTCAAAAAGTCCTAATGCACATTTACAGCATAGGCAGAGTCCTCTGCAGTATGAGGCACATTCTAATTGAAATGTACTGTAATGTGTGATAGTCCATGATACTGGTATAAACATAGATGAAAAGCATTACTCAAGAGGTCTTTCCTTTGGTAAGATTAATATCCAAACGATTACAGATTCTTGCTCTCTATAAAATATGCCTTATTCCCTTCCCCTGGATGTGTGTGTGTGTGTGTGTGTGTGTGTGTGTGTGTGTGTGTGTGTGTGTGCGCGTGTGATACCAGATGAAAACATCTGGAAGTCTGCCACCGTCTGAAGGGAGCCTACTGGGGAAATGCTTATTGGGAGGAAGGGATGGCAAAGCTGACGCACAGAAGCGCCGGCACACAAACACACAGATGTGTGTGTGTGTGTGTGTGTGTGTGTGTGTGTGTGTGTGTGTGTGTGTGTGTGTGTGTGTGCATGCGTGTGTGTGTGTGTATGTGTGTGTGTGTGTGTGTGCATGCGTGTGTGTGTGTGTGTGTGTGTGTGTGTGTGTGTGTGTGTGTGTGTGCATGTGTGTGTGTGTGTGTGTGTGCGCACGGCACGCCTCCCCACAGAGGGAACTGTGACAGAAGCAGCCCTACCTGTCACTGTGGCAGCAATTATCCTGCAGGCTCTCTCCACGGACCGTCTCCTGCAGGTCTCCACATGACTAACATCACTGAGCAGCACAGCACAGACATACCACAGACTGTCTCCTGCAGGTCTCCACATGACTAACATCACTGAGCAGCACAGAACAGACATACCACAGACCGTCTCCTGCAGGTCTCCACATGACTAACATCACTGAGCAGCACAGCACAGACATACCACAGACTGTCTCCTGCAGGTCTCCACATTACTAACATCACTGAGCAGCACAGCAGAGACATACCACAGACTGTCTCCTGCAGGTCTCCACATTACTAACATCACTGAGCAGCACAGCACAGACATACCACAAACTGTCTCCTGCAGGTCTCCACATTACTAACATCACTGAGCAGCACAGCACAGACATACCACAGACCGTGCGTCTCCTGCAGGTCTCCACATTACTAACATCACTGAGCAGCACAGCAGAGACATACCACAGACTGTCTCCTGCAGGTCTCCACATTACTAACATCACTGAGCAGCACAGCACAGACATACCACAGACCGTCTCCTGCAGGTCTCCACATTACTAACATCACTGAGCAGCACAGCAGAGACATACCACAGACTGTCTCCTGCAGGTCTCCACATTACTAACATCACTGAGCAGCACAGCACAGACATACCACAGACCGTCTCCTGCAGGTCTCCACATGACTAACATCACTGAGCAGCACAGCACAGACATACCACAGACCATCTCCTGCAGGTCTCCACATGACTAACATCACTGAGCAGCACAGCAGAGACATACCACAGACCGTGCGTCTCCTGCAGGTCTCCACATTACTAACATCACTGAGCAGCACAGCAGAGACATACCACAGACCGTGCGTCTCCTGCAGGTCTCCACATTACTAACATCACTGAGCAGCACAGCAGAGACATACCACAGACCGTCTCCTGCAGGTATCCACATGACTAACATCACTGAGCAGTAGGGGTGGGGGAAAAAAATCGATTCACCTAAGTATCGCGATTTTTAATGTCACGATTTTTTGGATCGATCTTTTATTCCAGAATCGATAATCGCAAAAAAAAAAAAAAATGTTGTGCTTGCAGTCAGGCCACTCACTGAACAGCAGGCCAGGCGCCGCCTACTGGTTTACTAGTGGTTTTATTACTTTATTAGTTAGTCTGAAGTAATAATTACACTTCAGGGTTAAAGTGGGTGCATCTCATTGTAAAATTGGACTTCAAACGGCCCAAATCTGGCTTCAAACGGCCCAAATTTCACGCGCGTTGGCCCATATCGGCCTGGCCTGCTTGGTATCTAATGCCCGGCCTGAATTATGATCCCAGTCCGCCCCTGTTTTTAACTATATCGCCCAGCCCTACTCATGATATATAATATACAGTCTCTAGTGTATGATTCAACTTTTCCCATGTTCTAATCTAGTGTAAAAAAGCAAACAAACTGAAAAAAGAAAAGAAAAAAATAAACAAAAATCGCAATAAATCGTATTATCGAATCGCAATAATCGTAGAATCGCAATACTTAAGAATCGCAATATAAATCGAATCGGCACCCAAGAATCGTGATAGTATCGAATCGGGAGATAAGTGAATCGCCACAGCCCTACTGAGCAGCACAGCACAGTACACACATACCGAGTACGCATAGTAACACACTTGACACTGGCAAACATACATACAGTACCTATAGCTAGGGCTGGGCGATATGGACCTGAATGACGAGACACGATATATCTCGGTATTTTCTACAAAGTGGGCTAAATTGTTAAATCAGTTGTAAAGTCAAAGCCACAATGTGAGATGTCACACACTTTTTATGAAAACATGACTGCGATCAAAATAAAATGCGAAGACAGCATTTCCTTCCCTGACTATTGGTGCTTTCACAAAATATTTACACAATGAGATTTTTGATGGGTCAGTGTTACGGTTTGCATTTGGCAGCGTAGACAAGATCCCTCTAGTGTAGATATGATGATGTTTATTTCTATATCTTCCTTGCTGGTTTGATGCTTGAATGGCTGCTCGCCCTGTTTGTCCATTTGAGGCTTCCGTAACCGAGATATAGGTCATGCGCAGTGCGTGCGTGAGACCGGACTCTTTTTCTGGTGGGACCTCCCGCCCTCAAAGGGCGGACGAGCATGGTGATGGCGGCCAGGGCCGCGGAGCACTAAGGACAGCCAGTGAAGGACTTCATACTGGAGAAGACCTGTCGTTTCCTTTTTGAGGACTTTATTTTCTGTTCCGTTTCGATGGGACTTGTGAACGAGAAGGGGGATCATCGGATTCCTCACTCACCCGATCGTCTGAGCTGTCCCGGCCTGGGGTGCCACATGCACTAGCCCTGAGGAGCTACCAATGGCTGGGGCCTAGGTAAGAGGCTATTTCAATGGTCAAAAAAGCCTAATCTTCCTTCCTGTAATCTTGTTCATTTCTTCATGTTACAGTATACACTTAATGGTGTAGTAGTAGGAACCCTTAGACAATGAACGATGCCAAGTTAAATAATGAAATTGGATACATTCAAACTGAACTGTAACAATCAGTAATATGGATATAATGACTAAATGGGTAAAGGCAAATAATAGCTACAGTAAAAAGCAGGAAAAGACACTTGTGCCATATATTCACCATACTACCATATCCAAAATCTAAGACAATATCTAGGCTCATATCAGCTGTCGCCCGCCCTGCAGCTCGCCCACTGCACAGCCTCGCATACTCCGCTCGGCCGATGCGCGGCCTTGCCTGCTCTATTGGCATGCGCAGTGCACAATTGCTCAACTTCACATCACTTTTTTGACACTGTCCTCATCAGAATGAAAAAGGTAGCAACAGAGCATAGGTGATGTGACCATCATTGAGCGCTCGAGTGACATCACTGATGATGTCGTAGACATGATGACATCACAATTGCTCAAGTGACATCACTGATGATGTCATAGACATTGTGACATCATCAGTGACATCATTACTGACCAAAAACGTGTCACAAATCTCACAATGTGGGACCAAAATCACAGACAGACCGACACCACTTTGGCAATTCTATGTGTGACGATGATGATGATATTATCAATATAATATCGATTTGCCCAGCCCTAATACACACACACACACACACACAGACACACACACGGACAGACACACCTCAATCCCTCTCATTCAGTCCACAAATGAATGGCTCAAAGGAATTGTAATGGCGTGTTGGTGCGGACATCCTGCTGAAAGCAGCACAGCCCAGAAACACAACGTCATGTGGATGTGGGCACTCGCTCACACAGGCATGCGCATGCACCTCTTCTCTAAATGCATGATGGTATATGAGACGGCTAAGAACTCTGCAACACACACCAGGGGCTCTATCGTTGCAGCGGCGCAGTTTCTAGGCCGAGCACCAGCCGCAGCGCAAAGCAGTGGGCGTGGAAAGGCGCACTTGATATCGTCGTGCTGGCGCTAGATGCAGCCCAAAGCATTACAACCACGCCTTTTAGGCGTAAAATTATGCACCGTCATGCTCATTGGATAAGTGCAATAAACGAATCGCACGCTTGCCTTTTTAGCTCCAATTCCAGTGATCCCGCAAAACCAGACGAAAGCCAAACGCTCTGCCCCCCCCCCCTCCCTTCATCCAGTCTGTCTGTCTGCATTATAGGCTATTATTCCATATTATTATGCTTCTCAAACCAATCTAACTGCAGTTTCAATACTGCAAGCATGTAAATACGCTACACTATAGCAAGATCAAAGTGAAAATAATGTTCTAAAGGCATCAGCTACAAAAATATAGCCTATCCCTATATGATGAGATTAATTTTATATTGGTGAAAGTTTGTTCAGAATGATAGCCTATCGTTTTCTCTCCCCTGCTGCAGGTAGAATGATGCACATAAATATACCCTACATTATGTAAAGTCATTGCATAAATGTGTTTTTATTGTAAAACTAAATGTGAAGTTGGGCAAAGTTATTGGAGCGGACATCACAGTATAGCACATGACAGTAGAAGCGCGTTCTGAAGCGCGTTCCTCTGACACTTATCTAAATGACGTTAAATCGACAAAGGATATATATAGGCCCAGGAGGACATATATGTTTCACTTAGGGTGGTGTTTTAATTTCGATTATTTATTTGGTCCAATATTGAAATGTTCTACAATTGCAGGCTGTGTTACCATTACACATTATTTTAGATCGACCTTTTATATCTATTTCGCCTCATTTAGTTGCTATTTAGTAGCGAAATTGAGTACCCAATTGCATGCTGGGGCATTCACAGGCAGTCAGAGAGAGACAGTCGTATTGTGCCTGTCAGACTGCCTGCAGCCTCAAAGCGGTACACGGAGTTGTTTTACCCAGGCTGGACGCGTTGTCACACAGGCTTGTGACAGTAACTCAACGCGGAAGGATTTATTTCACAATAAACTGGTAAACGCACACCAATGCCTGCTCCTGTCAGTAGGAGAGAGGGAGAGAGTGACACAGGTAAGGGTGACAGAGGAGAGAGGGGAGGAATAGGCCTGCTTTTCAAAGGCGCAAGGCGCTAAATTAACGCCAGCTCGGAAGATAGGTATTTAGCGCCGACATGCCCACTTTGGCCCATTCTGGGACTGCGCCACGCCCATTCGGCCTAAAGCGCATTTGGCAGCGTAAAGCCATATTGATATCGTCCCAAAACAGGCGCAAGGCACGTTTTTTTGCGTTTAAGGCCCGTTTTAGCGCCGAAGGCCTGTGGGAGAATAGGGCCCCAGAATTCAGAATAAATCAATAACTATGCTAAAGCCATCATAAGGCAGCGTTTGGAAACGTAGCAGGCAGCATTAACATGAGAGCAGGATATGAGCTTCAGTGAGTCTGGAGATAATAAGTCTTGGTTATTGGAAAGGCAGACATGCTCAGAAAGACAGGGCGTCCATTTTGGCTGCAGGGAGGCCTTTGGGAAGGAGGAATTGATCTGTTTCACGCTGGTTCAGTGGAGCTTTGAGTTGGAGAAACAGGTTGATCTTGTGGAGCTGTGAAGGGTGATTTCAGAGAAAGGACAAAAAAAAAAGAAGAACCCAATGTGACCTCATTACCGTAGATTTGTTCCGACTGTCATTAGAAATCTCAAACGCCATCACTCAAGTCAGGAATATGAGAGAGGGGATGAGGGATGGGGCGAAGCAAGCGGGGGCGGGAGGTGGGGGGGGGGGGGGTGGGCCTCTCTGACAGTCATCAAGTGGATTTTGATCTGAAAACAGGCTCCATCATCAAGCAATCTACTGTAAGCAGGCAGCACATTTACTGCAGGAAATTTACTCAAGCATGCTCTTGGACCAAGGACACAGATTTGAGCATGTGACTGGTGAAGACAATTATCGACATAACACTTGAAACCAGCTGAAGTTACATTGATGTGATCTCCACCTGTTCATCTACAGCAAGAGATGGGGCTTTGTTACAGTGTTACAAGTAAAGTACAGTAAAGGGCAACATTGTCAAAACTGCTTAACAGTCATTGTTACAGTAGTCATAATCACTGACATGCGTGTCCATTCATGTCATACAACTGCTTAAAATTAGCAAATTATTGAAAGCACAATTACAAGGTGTATATTAATACTAAAGCAGCCACAATACTATGAAACCTGCTAACAGGTCAAATTTAACCTTTCCTTTTTATTGCATTTATTTTACACAAGAATCTGATCAATCACTAAAGTAATGTCTTTGTTTTGTTCGACTGTGTCTAGAAGACTCACCGGCCCCTATCGTTGCATCGGCGCAGTTTCTAGGCCGAGCGGCAGGCGCAGATCAAAGCAGTGGGCGTGGACAGGCGCACTTGATATCGTCGTGCTGGCGCTAGATGCAGCCCAAAGCATTACAACCACGCCTTTTAGGCGTAAAATTATGCACCGTCATGCTCATTGGATAAGTGCAATAAACGAATGGCACGCTTGCCTTTTTAGCTCCAATTCCACTGGTCCCGCAAAACCAGATGAAACCCAAGCCTCTGATCCCCCCCCCCCCCCCCCCCCACCTCCCTTCATCCCGTCTGTCTCCATATATCGGCTATTATTCCATATTATGATGCTTCTCAAACCAATCTAACTGCAGTTTAAATAGCCTACTGCAAGCATGTAAATACGCTACACTATAGCAAGATCAAAGTGAAAATAATGTTCTATGCATCAGCTAGAAAAATATAGCCTATTAGATTGGTGAAAGTTTGTCCAGAAAGATATCATTTTCTCTCGCCTGCTGCAGGAAGGATGATGCACATAAATATACCCTACATTATGTCAAGTCATTGCATAAATGTGTTTTTATTGTAAAACTAAATGTGAAATAGGGCCAAGTTATTGGAGGGACATCACAGTATAGCAGATGCCATTAGAAGCGCGTTCCGAAGCGCGTTCCGCTGTTACTTCTCTAAATCACGTTAACTCGACAAGGGGTATATATAGGCCCAGGAGGACATATATGTTTCACATAGGGTGGTGTTTTCATTTCGATGTTTTATTTGGTCCAATATTGAAATGTTGACAATGGCAGGCTGTGTTACCATTACACATTAATTTAGAACTACCTTTTATATCTATTTTGGCTCATTTGGTGGCTATTTAGTAGCGAAATGAAGAAACACAATGCATGCTGGGAACTCAGAGAGAGAGAGAGAGAAGGGTGACAGAGAAGAAGCAGTGAAGGAACAGAATAGGCCTCCTTTTCAAAAGCGCAAAGCGCTAAATGTAGGCCAGGTCCCAAGATATCACTAGGCTGGTATTTAGCGCCGACACGCCCACTTTGGGACTGCGCCACGCCCATTCGGCCTAAAGCGCATTTGGCAGCCTAAAGCCTATTGCTATCTTGCCGAAACAGGCGCAAGGCACGTTTTTTTGCGGTTAAGGCCCGTAATAGCGCCGATGGCCTGTGGGAGAATAGAGCCCACCGTATAAGCCGTATAATAACCGTATAATAACTATTAATCAACCTTATAAACCATTATTTAGGATTGCCTAGGAATCCATATAAATATATATAATTCATATAAATGAATTTGGTTTCTGATAAAGAGGATAACTGGAAACACACACCCCCCCCAATCATAATCATTCATTTTTAAGCATTGCAATGGTGACAAATAGGATGGGTAAATAAATGTGTCTATTTAATTGAAACAGGAACACAATTTAATTAGTTTTCAAGGTCTTTTAGAGGCTATTTCTTATTAAATGATGAAAACTCTATTTTAGTAGAAGCTGTTGACTGGGAGCCCAGTGGGGCTCATTAAAAAAAGTTCTATACATTTGAAAACACAGAAAAAGTAAAAATGGCCTGTTAGCAGTTCTGGTGTTATAACTTTCAGGCTGGCCAACTGCTGTTTAGTCAGAAATAATTTTAACATTGGAAGTGTTCCAATATTAGCCCAGAGCTAATGAAACGTTATCACGTCTGCTGTAGTCAAAAATATGTATATGTTACATAACCCTAACACATTTACTGTCGTTAATGTGTTGATATTTGAAATGACTATTCTTGCCTCATCTCCCCTTTTGTTTCAAGGTGGAGACTGCAGGCTCATCGAATAGAAGTGACTGCACAAATCCAAAAGAGAGGCCACCATTTTGTAATGCATGTTAAAGGGAATTTAGTTTTGGGAGGAAAACATCAAAAATCCAAAATGGCTCCTTAATCAGACCTGCAATATGCTGAGCTGCTAACATGGTCCTGACAGTGTTTCATCAAAGCAGCGATGTGGAAAATGCACTTTAGCGATACATTTAACGCCGAGTTCCTGTTTTGTCCCTTTTCAAACAAATTTCAGCCTCTCAGTTCTGCTAACTAACGCAGCGCCTGGGCGTCTAGATTAGATTTCCGAGGCTGTCTGTTATTGTTGAGGAGACGCGCCGAGGTATTCAAGATGCTTTCCGGTTGAAGAGACTAATTTCAAAGAGAATGTATCAGCTGTCGGCGGCCTTTAGCTAAGTAAATCCCAATCACTGAACCTCCGCCCCTCTACAGATGTCAATACAGTGGACAGATTCCCCCAAAGAGTGGATAAAATAACAGAGCTCTCCATCCTCTCTGCCTGCCTCCTCTCTCCCTCTCCGTAAGACATGCTGGCTGCATGCACCTGGCTCTCACAGTTAAATCAGTGCTATCTTGCCGTGTTGCTTTCCCGTGTACAGCTGGGAGTGGTGGGTGTACAATGAAAGTGTAACACAACAGTCTCATGCAGGTGTCAAAATGAGAAATATGACATTTCCCTTCTGAGTTGCTATTAGTTTTGATATCATTTGGTATTCTGCCTGCTTCATGTGTCGGAGGGCTTTTTTATTACTATTTTGCTTCAGGACAAAACGTGATAATCATTATTATATGTCTGAGCAGCTGCTATTATAGAAGGAAAGAGACAAGAAATGTATATGCAGAATGCGATGCAACTCAGAAATGCAAAATCCAAATAGACATATTTGACTACTGTGTTTGTTCAGCATTTGTTTAACATCTACCATGCAGTTATAATTCAGTTTGATAAATGATTCCTCTTGGGAGCAATACTGTAGAGTGCAAGTCCCACCCTCTTCATTTTTCCAATTGTTTGGTAAAATCCTTACCCATATCCTGTTTTGATCTGAGTCAAATGTTTTATGGTCACTCACGATTCATCTCGTAGTTAGTTAGGGATTAGATGGCATATTTTTGTAGACCAACTCAGAAGTCACTTCCTGGGGAAGTCGATGGGATGTTTGTTTGTATGGGGATTTGGGTTAAATGCCTGAAATAAGGTCTGTGGTTAACAAAAGTTTATGAAACTGCGAACTTTGTGTTCAGCAAGATAATCTTCACAAACGAGGAACACTTTTAGGATTTTTTTAAGCGTTTTCTGAAAATCGCAATTTAAAAAAATCGCATTTACGCTTAAAAAAATCATGAAAGTGGGCCTAATTTGTGAAGACTATTTTGCTGAACTAGTTGAAGTTCACAGTTTCATAAACTTTTGTTAAAGTTATAATCTCAAAGATTTTCATCTAAATAAATATCTGTTAAGTCACAACTGTTAACACAATGGTGATTGAGCCTTAGCCTGGGTAAACCCAGCCCCCACATGACCTCTATCTATGTGCTATCAGTCACAAGTCTTGTGACTGATAGCACATAGATAGAGGTCACATGGAGGCTGGGTTTACCCATGCTAATTGGGCCTATGGCCCTGTGGTGAGAATTTAGAGTTGTTGTAATACCTCCCTTAAAGACCTATAGAGGGCGCTATCTGCAGTAAGCTGCTCTCTATCATAGGACTTCCTGTGAAAGGCTATAAAAGGATGTGAGTAAGGGATTTCCGGGTCAGTCACCAGAGGCAGGAGAGGAGGGGGGCTGAACGAGGGCTCTGAGACTTTGTTTTGTAAATAAATAATTTTATACTTTTTAAATTCTAGTTTATTGGTCTTTATTATGTTAGAATAGTCATTTTACCACAGCCCATTGATGGAAGCCTTTGCATTTTCACTATTGCAGCATTTATGAACTTGGTGTCTGTGGTCACACAGGGTGGGCGGAGCTAACACAATAGACTGTAGCAACAACAAGTAACAAGCTTCTTTTTTCCGGTCTCTGCTAGCATTACGGGTGGTTACTATGGCCGAACAAACTGACTAATGTCACATACCGGTATGCAACTGTTTGGATCACACCTGCAATTCCCACTCATCACCATAGGTGTCACCCAAGAGAGCAAAACCTAAATCTTATGGATTATAACTTTAACCACAGACCTTGTTTCAGGCATTTAACGAAAATCTCCATACAAAAATCCCATACTTTCAGACGAAGGAACTGGAAGTGCTAACATCCGGGTCTTAGGCAGGTCTACTCTATTGAAACTAATTTTATAAGTATTTTACAAAATGTGAATGGGAAAATGAATGGGTAATTATCTTCCTGAGGTCCACTCCATGCGGAATGCGTAAGAGGCCGGGGCTTAGGCACTCTATAATTCAGTGACAGTACAGGATGACTATATCTGTATACCACACTTAACAGATGTACTACTCACAGTTTTTTGTGCATTCATTTCCTAACCAACTTATTTCTCCAGTTCAGTGCAGCATTTCTCTCGTATGTCCTAAAATCTCCTGTGATTGAACTCTCAAGTAGCTGGAAAGGAGTAGATTGTGTCTTTTTTAAGGACACCTGTTGGGCTGCATGGCTCATCTCTTCCTCATTTAGCCGTGTGTCTGGGCTCCGTGGGGCTGATTACCAGGAAGAGCTGATTCCACTTGCACTGCTTATCAGTGTAATTAGAGCCCCTGGCAGGTGACTAGGAGGAAGTCGTGTGTCTTATGGATGCTCAGGCACACCCATTTGTACAAGCATGCTAGCTGTTCCATGCCACATACAGGAGGGGAGCGGCGGTGACAACGCAGTGGTCAAATACGGATTATCAGTCAAAATGTAGGATATGCAGGGGCGAATTTTCCACTGGGGACAGGGGGGACATGTCCCCCCCACTTTTCAAAACCTTGATTCTGTCCCCCCCCACTTTTTAAACAGAAAAAATCGTGGGTAAACTGAAAAAATCATGCTTAATACGCTACTGTTTGACCAGCCATCATATTATGGCTGAGAATGTTAATTGAGTTGCTAATTATAAGCTATAGGCTACTCCAAAAGATTGCCACGGATTTTCTCGTCTGTAAAAAGTGCCCTCTCCAGACCCTGAATGCATTTCTAATGGCGCTCTGTATGGAAAATCCCCTTTCCAAGCCGTCCCTGAAGGCAGCACTCACAGTATTGTAACAGCAAATTTAACTTTTGTACTAATATTATTCAGTTTGTGGAGTTATTTTTCTGTGACAAGTATCATCCAAATGTTAATTTAAAATGAGATATTCCTCTAAATCTGGCTAAAAACGTTAAAACTTTTTTGCCAGCCCCTGCCCCTCTAACATTCTCTGCACGTCCCTGCTGCTGTATAAAGGGTTAGGTGATGATAGGAAGTGAACATGGTAAGCAGTGAACATGGTTGAATTTAAAATAAAGCACACTAATAATAATAATAATGATCATAATAATACAACCAACGTGATTTCAATATGGCTCTGGCTTTCACATCAGTATTGTTCTATGCCTTGTTCATGTCACCTGCTTTCATATCAGAGCTCTGATGAGTTGAGGAGGTGGTGTCTAAAAGGAATGTATTGAGTGATGTGTGTAGTTCTTCATACATCTAGCCTGTTAATCTTCCCCTCAGAGTGCACCAAATTGATGCATTTTACTTTAACATCTAAAAAAAAATCTTCTGGGGGGGCATGCCGCCGGACCCCCCTAGAGGGTCGGCGCACCATATTTTATTGTGTCCCCCCCACTTGTGAAACCAGGTATTCGCCCTTGAGGATATGAAATTATGGCTTGAGATCATTATGTGGCTTTGTTCACTGCAAAAAACATCCATCTTAACACAACATTTTAGTCTCAAATTCAGCCTTCAGTTCTTATTTTTCTTAAAACAAGAGCAAAATCCTGCATGTGAGGTGAGATACCCACACTTGTTCCCAATGAAGTTTCTCTTCTTTCAGGAATTAATGATACTTGATTCTACTAAATTCTTGAAACAAGTGAAATCATCTAGCCTCATTGGCAGATTGATTCACTTATTTTAAGAAAATTAAGATTTTATGTATTGATAGTATTCTGTTACATCACCACATGGCCATTTTGGTAGGAAAACAACAGGTGATTGTGATCCATTAACAGGTGATTACAATCAAGTGACACTTAGAGCCAATGGGCTGTGTGTATTGTAGCACCATATTGGTAGGAAAAAGGCTTGTGACATCATCAGAATACTATGAATATATTTGCAAGTTCAGTACAGTAGCATTAAAATGGTGCCACATATAAACGTTTGGTAATGGTGTAAAGGGAATACTACTGAGGGAATATTGTACATAGCAGTTCTGGCCTGGGTAACAAAATGTGCATTTCGGTTTTTTTTTGTATAGTCTTTTGCTTTTCATAGACCCACTCAAATCAAGATTCAACGGGTGACACTAGGGTGAGAGAAAGAGGTGACATCTTCTTGACTAACATCCTCAGTGAAAGTATCAACTGTCATAAAACAAGAGAATAACTGCAACGGCAATCGGCTTCATGGGGAGCACCTTAATAGATCCAGCAGATGGGGGGTCCGTCAAGAGAGAATGCAGGATGAACTAAAAGACAGACCAAAACAGAACATGTGAGAAAGAGAGAAAGTTTTCCAGGTAGTGTATCAGTCACTGGTAAAAGGTCACCGGTCTGCTGTTCACACATCCAGGTGCTAATGTAACGCTCCTCACACCTTCTGCCTGCCTGCAGGTTGGTGGGCAGAGAGACTGCTGTTTGTGCTAGAATAATATGCTGTAAGCCCCTCTCTCAGATGTGGCCTTAACACAGGTAATTGGACTTGGAGTGTGAGGAAGCCTGTGGCTAGACACACACAGCACTCACAGCACTGTGTCGCACACAGGCTCCAACCTGATTTGAAAATAAGAATAGAATTACTCATCTTGTATTCTCAAGGAAGATAGCAGGCTACTCTTTTGTTTGCCGAATATACTCTCTTTTCTGAGCCGCTTCTTTGCTGATTTCACACTGATGTGTCAGCATTATCATTAAAAATACAGTACATCCTCACAGGAGGAGTTGTACAGCGTAGTGCGTCGTTAACTTTCATCCTTTCACTGTATGCAAAGATACAGCCACAAGTATGTAGACAGCTCTCACTTTCTTCCTGGAGAGAAACGACAAACGTATATTTATTCCTCTCCATCTTGTCACCCCCCAGTCAATCTTCGGTGGTTATTAGAGGTAAATTGAAAGCGGCGTCCCTTTAAGACAGGGTTGAGATAGGAAGGAGTTATCACCTCCACAGAAGGCCCAGGGAGACACTGTGCTCCTCTGTGGCTGTCCGGCCTCATGCATACAGGCCACTGACCCGTGACAGTCAGCCTGTATCGATTTAAAGAGAGGCAGAGGACAGAGAGAGAGAGAGAGAGAGAGAGAGCACAGGAGAAAAACAAAGCGAGGGAGCGTTATCCCTCTTCAAACGTATCCATTATTCATCGTCTTTGCTTTCTTTCTTCCCTCTATACTTTCTTCTTGCTCTCTTTTAGATGCACGGCAGGGGAATGTTCATTTTTAAGGGGGATTAGGAATGACCTATTTTGAAATGTATCCCTGTGCTACCCGTTTCTCACACACACACACACACACACACGCACGCACGCACACGCACACACACACACACACACACACACACACACACACACACACACAGACACACGCACATACAGTATGTAAAGGACACATGCACATACGCAATCACACACTTTAGGCTGTGATCGAAAAGTCATAAAAATACCTCCTAAGTAACCACTTTTCCTTGACCTTGGTGGAAATGGTCATGAGGTCAAGGAAAGATAAGGAGAATTCACAAGGGCTTAGGAAAAGAGAAACTGAGTGAGAGTCTGACTGCACTTACACTACTACGCTATGTACTGTACGTAGGGTACATAGACACTAGCTAGATAGCAAGTACAAGTCACGCTGATTTCAACGGTGAAAGGAAACCGCATTTCCTTGTGGCAGCTGACCACAAGGAATTGTGGGACAGCATGATCAGCTTTCTGTTCATAAAGGATGGTCCAGTGAGCTAAGTTGGAAGAATTGAAGCACCTTTCCTAACAGCCCAAACACACCAGACGCCTATCCTACGCTGAAGCAACGCTGCGCGGAGGCACTTTCATTTCGGCGTCCTTGTTAACAGGGGAGACCGATCACACCGGTCGCAGCGCGTTACCTCGCCATGCCATGCTGAAGCCACGCTGCACGTGTGCAGCCAGGCATGAAGTCATTGCAAGTTGTGAGCGGGGGCAGGGCAGCGCAGGGCAGAACAGAGTGAGGCGTAGAGTGCCTCTGGTGTGAATGGCAAGGCTCCTGCTCGAGGCTGCTCAATGCTTCTGTGACGCACTGCTTGTAAGATGCTTTTGGTGTGAACCAAGCATTACGCCAGCAAAAAAAAAAAACGAGCGATGAGGAACTTTGTGGATAACAGATTAGAATATATGACTTTTCACTTTTGCTCCTTGATACAGCAGCTCTAGTAAGACATCTTGCCCGTGATGTTGGGTCCTCCTGAGTAAGCTTGTCTCAATACTTGTCTCAAGAAGTCAGCACAGCAGTCTTTCCTCCACAAATCTTTCTTAAAGGGGTGGAAAGGCCTCTGAAAATACATATACTGTAGCAATAAAACTTTCAAATGCACCGGCTACTAATAATAATTTTCTTTAGAAGTAGTGTCAGCTGCTCTTGCCTGGGTGACTCACCCCTTCTATTCAATGGTAAGGGAAACACTGTAAACACAGTATGACAATGACAGACAATCTATCATGGACAGCTTGCAACTTTGAGAAACCGAGTCAAAGAAAAATACATTTAGAAACATCAGATGTGACAAGGGCCACAGGAAAACACTTTCTACAATGATGATGAAATTGTAAAAAAAACAAAAAACGAAACCAAAAACCAAAACATCATTATCTTTAATTCAGTCCAGGATGTCTCCTGGCCACTACTTCAGTGGCGCTCGCCAACAAGAGAAAAACAAACAACGGAATCGGCTATTACTTACTCTTTGTTCAGCCAATTTTGGGCGGAGGTGGGTTTACTGTACGTAACTGTGGTGCTGTCTGAGTTGTTCGCTTTACAATTCAGGTGGCATTTGACCTCGACTTCTAAATGCAACCAGTTGTTTTGGCGCAATAATTACACAATTTTGACCATGCACAAGCCATCGCGAAGCAGGAAGCAGCGGTTAGCCATGGCCGCGCCTTGACTTGACTTGACTACAGTATATACTGCCTTATTGCTCTATAGTGTATAACACCATGGGACATTCTGCTTTACGAGTCAAAAGGGAAAGAATGGGCGGCACACACAAACAGATAGATAGAGATGCACAAAGCAAGTGAAAATTGAACATCTGTCTTTTTTTTTTTCAAGCCCTCTGCCAAAGAAAGCTGCTGCTGCACCTGGACATGAATTATAGAGAGGCACTTGGACAGGGGGATGGAAGGGAGAGAGAGGGAGAGAGGTGAAGGAAAATGAGGGGGACAGGGTGCGTCTCACGACTCCCCCATCTGGAGACACTCACTGGGGGTTCTATTAGGTCAACGATCAATTCACTGCCAATGGCTGCCAATAGGGAATAACGCTCGCATGTGATATGATGTATATGTGTAATAATAAGTTGTACTACAGTATACGGTGAGAGCAAGCATATCGTGACGTAATGCAGTGTAATGCAATATCGGTGAAATTTAGCGGAATACATTAATTTCAAAATAATGTTGAACAAAATTAGACTGCTCATTATATATCCTTTCTTGAAAATGTTATGAAAATGACCCTCAAATTCTATATTCTATAGCAGGTTTTCAGACAGCTGGGGGGGGGGGGGGGGGGGGTTATACTCAAAGAGGAACTACAAAAGCAAATAGAGCTTTGAAGATGGAAAGCCCAAAATGTCACCCGTCCCCTTTGAAGCTGCCTGCCTCTCTGTGTTTCTCTACACTTGTAGCTAACAAAAGCACTGGCAGAGCACGCTGCATTCACAGGCCAATTTACTCTGGCTGCACCATTAAGAGAAAAAACACACAGCACATGTAGAACATGCACACGTGCACACATACACACGTGGAAGCATGTGTACATGCACATACACACATACACCTGAAAAGGCCACCTCGTGTGGCCATCTTCCTTTGTTTTTTACCAACCCTTTGTGCTTTCAAGCACTTTTGATCAGATGCCTCTTTGATATACGCTTGCAGTGAGTAGGAACACTACTAGATGTTATAACGCATCCATTAAGAGCCACATCCAAAGAAACCCATTTCAAGAGAAGGACGGTGCTACGTACATGTACTGTAAGTGGGCAACTGGCATCGCAAGACATTACAGCATTTCAGCTTCAGAGGCGAATAAGCCTCGTTCTCAAGGCAAAAAAGCAAATGACAGCAGTATTATTATTACTACAGCATTTTGCATGGTGATACTACTTCGAAAGACGTTTCTGTTGGATCTCTGCTCTAAGTAGCCAGCATACTCTCCTATATTGTGGGAAATATGACTTCATTGTTTGTGTCCAGGTAGAGGTTATGGCAGACACCTGTTGATGTTGTTGCAATTCCTTGGTCACTGATAGAGTTTGATAAAATGTGTAGATTACTTAAAGGGACAGCTCATCCTAAAATCAAAAATGCATATTTTTCCTCTCACCTGTAGTGCTATTTATCCATCTAGATTGTTTTGGGATAGTTGCCTGGGTTTTGGATATATTGGCTCTAGAGAGATGTCTGCCTTCTCTCCAATACAATGGAACTGGATGGCACTCAGCTTGTGGTGCTCAAAGTGCCAAAGAAATACATTTGAAAAAACCAACAGTAATAGCCGCTTTCACACCGGCCTTGAAAGCGGTAAAATACACGGAAAATGTGATCCGCGCCTCCGATGTGAAAGTTGTGAAAGCGGGTTGGTGGATAAGTGTTACACCTTTCGTTCCGCCAGTGGATCTAGTCACAGCGCCGGATTACCCTCCACCCCGCCTCCACCTGAAAGCGTAGGAGCGGCAACACGGAACAGAGGTGCGAATGGGCACTGTGGCAAGTCGGTCTGAGGATATTCCCTCTGGAAACCAGCTCCAGAACTGCAATCTGTCTAGCTAGCCAGTTGTGCGTTCCCTTACAAAAACTACTAACGTTATACAGTAGTAGTCATGTGCATTTATAGCCTATACTATTCGCCCAACGAACGTTATGCAGACTGCAGCTGTTTGATATGGGGGCGTCGTCTTTCAGAACGGACGCTAATTAGGCTACTTCATGGAAATAATTTGCTTTACAAAAAACTGGAACCAAAAGATAAGAATTAGCCTTGTACCTAATACATGATGGTGCCTCTGTGATCCATAAAGTCGATCAGATGAATATTGAAAGCTTTGTTACCATGCTGCATGTGAAGAACACTTTTGTGTTTTATCACTGCACGTTGGCTGGCGTACATCGGCGATGTGAATTTGTTCATCATACAGTAGCCTAGGCTACACTAACCTATGAAAATGTTCATTTAGGCTAGGAGGAGCTAGGTGGAAATGCCTCCCCTCGCCTCATTTCAATCCGGGAGGGGTGGCTGTCACGTGAAAGCACACCCCAGGACGGGAATGTGGCGGTGCTGCTTGGCTCTGTGTGAAAGCAATTTCTGTGGCGAGGCTTTGTGGGCCTTCTGAACTGCAATATTGCGCGATCTGTGTGTGAAAGCAGCTAATGTCTCTTTCAAGAAATCATGACCCGGTTCCTCAAGATAATCCACAAGCCTTGTTGTGAGCAGTTTTATGTAGGAACTACTTTCGACCAAACTACACTCACTAGCTGCTAGGTAGTGCCTACATGAAACTAGCAGCAGCTAGCTAGCAGGTGTAGTTCGGTCGAAAATAGTTCCTCACAACAAGTCTGTGGATTATCTTGAGTAACCGGGTCATGATTTTTGGAAAAGACACTGCGGTTGAATTTTTCAATTGTATTTTTTTGCCGCTTTGAGCATCACAAGCCGAGTGCCATCCGGTTCCATTGTATTGGAGAGAAGGCAGACATCTCTAGGGCTGATATCTCCAAAACGCACACTACTAACACAAAAAAATCTAAACTGATAAATAGCAGTATAGGTGAGAGGAAGAATATGTATTTTGGATTTTAGGGTGAGCTGTCCCTTTAAGGGACTTTTCAAATGTAAGATAAGAAAATAAGAGTTTGAATGAGAACAGATGAAGAAGAGGCTCTGTCTGTGGAGACTAGAGTGATGTGCTCTTGCTGTATGTCACTGTGTTCTGGCTGCACTTGGTACCTCTTCCTTATGTGGTTGGCATGGATTTGAGGCTTGTCCCTTGTTGGCCAGGCAGAGCCGTCTGAGAACTTGACCCAAACCACTACACTCTTCATTCCCACATACAGTACATGTATGCAGGGAAGTAATGTGTAGCCCTTAATTATAGTACAGTAATAACCTAGTATTTACTAGGTAATTATTAAGATCATTATTACTACAAAAAAATCCTCTGGAAGTCAACATCCTTCACAAACTTTTGTCGGTGTGCGTTTCAACTTTTTGTTGTCCTTCCATTTAATTGAATGATGACTCATCAAAGCAGGAGATGGACCAAACTCATTTACATAGCTCTTTGTATTTGTCCACTCATAAAGTAGCACCCACCAAGGATTAAAAAAACACTTTACATACAACAAACACAATGTACAAGTGCCTGCTGTTCTCTACATGAGGGCCATGTATTGTATGTGATGTCTAAGAGCCTTGTGAGTCACAGCACATGCTCTCTCTTGGAGTAGAGGCTCAGGATGGAGGGTTGCGTATGGGGGCGGCAGGAGAGGAAGAAGAGGGAGGATTGTCTGCCAAACATGGTGCTTTAACGCACAGCAATGAACAAGTATTCACCATCTCCGTGGTCAGACAGAATCCTGAGTGGGCCTCCACACCGAGAGGTCCGGCCTGTCTGCCTTCAACCCCTGCAGTTGCTGGAGCACCGACGAAACCCTTGGTGTGCGGCGTAAAGAGAATACTAAAACACACAGGTCCCAAAGGGGGTTGCAAACACAGGGCTCTGAGAGGCATCTGGAAAGCAATATATTTTCTATTAAACATTTTCCCAGTCCTATCTAAAAGACACATTCTGTAAAACATTGATTGAGTCGAAGCTGACTATCTCCTCATTTTACCTCTGGCACTCTGAGTCTGAACTGTCACCTCATCATCATTAAGACCTTGTACTGTAGGAGAAAGTGTTGCTTTGTCAGTTCATAAAACATGGAGCTAGCCTAGCAGGCCAGCATGTTATTACTGTAAGTTCACCACCATTTGAGAGACAATACGTTGATTCCAGCCATCCTGCGTGGCTCAGGTGGACATTACATCATGGTGAAGTGCTTCAGATGGTAATTACATCAACAAACTCATACTTCAAATCCAGAAAAGATCAATTACATATCTGGAGTCACACAAAGACAAGTCACTGCAAACTAGAATAATTTCTAGCAAACACTAACAGTCATACACAACCATGTATTGATTTGTTTTTCTTGTACACTTCAGGTTCTAGGTAACAGCTCATCATCAACAGGATGGTAAGCTACTATGGACCTGCCTCCTGACATACAGTATTAGGATCCGATTTTATATCCTTCAGATATGGTGTAATGTAAAATCAACTATTTTTGCTTGATTTTCCTTTGTAATATTTAATCATGTTTTCAACCCTTCCTGTTTTCATTAGATCCTTCGAGAAGATAGTGAAATTTGAAAATGCAATTATTGGCAAGTAGGCAAAAACCTTTAATTTGTGGTTCCATTGTCTGTGCTTGCTTCTCCTACTGGAACAAGCCAAAAACCCTTACAGATGCTAAGTATGAATTTAGTCTGTTCAGGGCTTTGCCAATACAAATATATTCATAATCATATCTTGTCAGACTGGGTTGGTGTTTTATCAAAATGGATTTAGGGACAGATTTAACCAACTAAACAAGAAGTTGATTCAATGTAACTATGCACACTGGACAATAGCCGAGCGTCGTAATTCCAAAGAATCATGCTCACTTCACATTTAAACATGTTCCTGTATTGCTTTCTTGATCCATGTCTTTCTCTTTTCAATGCCCCCCCCCCATTGAATCAATGCATATTCCATTTCTGTTTACCAACTCAGGGTCTCTGCGGGTGTCTGAGAAAGGTAGTTCCGTTGTTTCACCCCCTCCTCATTAATCTCCCTCCATTCGCTGATAGCTCTGTTTCGTGCTCTAGAAATCGCTTTCAATTATTCAAGCCTATTTTCCACAAATACCTCGGAGATGGAATTAGCAAACAAACAATGCCAGGCGACACTAATCCTGGTCTATAGCAAAGATCCTCTAATGCACTAGAGATGTGGCCGGCTGTTGACAGGCACCTGTTACTGTCTTCAGCTGCTTCAGCTGCAACAGCACTGTTGACAAAGTCGATATGTTGACAGGAGCAGTGCACCCCTGACCCTACACTGAGGTGCAGGGATAACACTGAAGACGGAGAGGAAAGAATAACTAAGGAGAGAGGACAAGAGAGCATGGACAGTCATGGAGAGAGAGAGCGAGGACAAGAGAGAGCGTGGAAAGTCATGGAGAGAGAGAGAGCGAGGACGAGAGAGAGCGTGGAGAGTCATGGAGAGAGAGAGCGAGGACGAGAGAGAGCGTGGAGAGTCATGGAGAGAGAGAGCGAGGACGAGAGAGAGCGTGGAGAGTCATGGAGAGAGAGAGTGAGGACGAGAGAGAGCGTGGAGAGTCATGGAGAGAGAGAGCGAGGACGAGAGGGAGCGTGGAGAGTCATGGAGAGAGAGTGAGGAAGAGAGAGAGCATGGAGAGTCATGGAGAGAGAGAGAGTGAGGACGAGAGAGAGCATGGAGAGTCATGGAGAGAGAGAGTAAGGACGAGAGAGAGCGTGGAGAGTCATGGAGAGAGAGTGAGGAAGAGAGAGAGCGTGGATAGTCATGGAGAGAGAGAGTGAGGACGAGAGAGAGCGTGGAGAGTCATGGAGAGAGAGAGAATGAGGACGAGAGAGAGCGTGGAGAGTCATGGAGAGAGAGTGAGGAAGAGAGAGAGCATGGAGAGTCATGGAGAGAGAGAGAGTGAGGACGAGAGAGAGCATGGAGAGTCATGGAGAGAGAGAGTGAGGACGAGAGAGAGCGTGGAGAGTCATGAAGAGAGAGAGCGAGGAGAGTCATGGAGAGAGAGAGTGAGGACGAGAGAGAGCGTGGAGAGTCATGGAGAGAGAGAGAGTGAGGACGAGAGAGAGCATGGAGAGTCATGGAGAGAGAGAGTGAGGACGAGAGAGAGCGTGGAGAGTCATGGAGAGAGAGAGCATGGAGAGTCATGGAGAGAGAGAGTGAGGACGAGAGAGAGCGTGGAGAGTCATGGAGAGAGAGAGCATGGAGAGTCATGGAGAGAGAGAGTGAGGACGAGAGAGAGCGTGGAGAGTCATGGAGAGAGAGAGAGTGAGGACGAGAGAGAGCATGGAGAGTCATGGAGAGAGAGAGTGAGGACGAGAGAGAGCGTGGAGAGTCATGGAGAGAGAGAGAGTGAGGACGAGAGAGAGCGTGGAGAGTCATGAAGAGAGAGAGCATGGAGAGTCATGGAGAGAGAGAGTGAGGACGAGAGAGAGCGTGGAGAGTCATGGAGAGAGAGAGAGTGAGGACGAGAGAGAGCATGGAGAGTCATGGAGAGAGAGAGTGAGGACGAGAGAGAGCGTGGAGAGTCATGGAGAGAGAGAGAGTGAGGACGAGAGAGAGCGTGGAGAGTCATGAAGAGAGAGAGCGAGGAGAGTCATGGAGAGAGAGAGCGAGGACGAGAGAGAGCGTGGAGAGTCATGGAGAGGGAGAGTGAGGACGAGAGAGACCGTGGAGAGTCATGGAGAGAGAGAGAGTGAGGACGAGAGGGAGCGTGGAGAGTCATGGAGAGAGAGAGCGAGGACAAGAGAGAGCGTGGAGAGTCATGGAGAGAGAGAGAGTGAGGACAAGAGAGCATGGAGAGAGAGAGTGAGGATGAGAGAGAGCGTGGAGAGTCATGGAGAGAGAGAGAGTGAGGACAAGAGAGCATGGACAGTCATGGAGAGAGAGAGCAAGGACGAGAGAGAGCGTGGAGAGTCATGGAGAGAGAGAGCGAGGACGAGAGAGAGCGTGGAGAGTCATGGAGAGAGAGAGAGTGAGGACAAGAGAGCATGGACAGTCATGGAGAGAGAGAGCAAGGACGAGAGAGAGCGTGGAGAGTCATGGAGAGAGAGAGCGAGGACGAGAGAGAGCGTGGAGAGTCATGGAGAGAGAGAGCGAGGACGAGAGAGAGCATGGAGAGTCATGGAGAGAGAGAGCGAGGACGAGAGAGAGCGTGGAGAGTCATGGAGAGAGAGAGAGTGAGGACGAGAGAGAGCGTGGAGAGTCATGGAGAGAGAGAGCGAGGACGAGAGGGAGCGTGGAGAGTCATGGAGAGAGAGAGAGTGAGGACGAGAGAGAGTGTGGAGAGTCATGGAGAGAGAGAGTGAGGACGAGAGAGAGCGTGGAGAGTCATGGAGAGAGAGAGTGAGGACGAGAGAGAGCGTGGAGAGTCATGGAGAGAGAGTGAGGACGAGAGAGAGCGTGGAGAGTCATGGAGAGAGAGTGAGGAAGAGAGAGAGCGTGGAGAGTCATGGAGAGAGAGAGAGTGAGGACGAGAGAGAGCATGGAGAGTCATGGAGAGAGAGAGAGTGAGGACGAGAGAGAGCGTGGAGAGTCATGGAGAGAGAGAGAGTGAGGACGAGAGGGAGCGTGGAGAGTCATGGAGAGAGAGAGGACGAGAGAAAGCGTGGAGAGTCATGGAGAGAGAGAGTGAGGACAAGAGAGAGCGTGGAGAGTCATGGAGAGAGAGAGAGTGAGGACGAGAGAGAGCGTGGAGAGTCATGGAGAGAGAGAGTGAGGACGAGAGAGAGCGTGGAGAGTCATGGAGAGAGAGAGAGTGAGGACGAGAGAGAGCGTGGAGAGTCATGGAGAGAGAGAGCGAGGAGAGTCATGGAGAGAGAGAGCGAGGACGAGAGAGAGCGTGGAGAGTCATGGAGAGAGAGAGTGAGGACGAGAGAGAGCGTGGAGAGTCATGGAGAGAGAGAGAGCGAGGACGAGAGAGAGCGTGGAGAGTCATGGAGAGAGAGAGAGCGAGGACGAGAGAGAGCGTGGAGAGTCATGGAGAGAGAGAGCGAGGACGAGAGAGAGCGTGGAGAGTCATGGAGAGAGAGAGAGCGAGGACGAGAGAGAGCGAGGACGAGAGAGAGCGTGGAGAGTCATGGAGAGAGAGAGTGAGGACGAGAGGGAGCGTGGAGAGTCATGGAGAGAGAGAGAGCGAGGACGAGAGGGAGCGTGGAGAGTCATGGAGAGAGAGAGGACGAGAGAGAGCGTGGAGAGTCATGGAGAGAGAGAGCGAGGACGAGAGCGAGCGTGGAGAGTCATGGAGAGAGAGAGAGTGAGGACGAGAGAGAGCATGGAGAGTCATGGAGAGAGAGTGAGGACGAGAGAGAGCGTGGAGAGTCATGGAGAGAGAGAGAGTGAGGACAAGAGAGCATGGACAGTCATGGAGAGAGAGAGCAAGGACGAGAGAGAGTGTGGAGAGTCATGGAGAGAGAGAGCGAGGACGAGAGAGAGCGTGGAGAGTCATGGAGAGAGAGAGTGAGGATGAGAGAGAGCGTGGAGAGTCATGGAGAGAGAGAGAGTGAGGACAAGAGAGCATGGACAGTCATGGAGAGAGAGAGCAAGGACGAGAGAGAGCGTGGAGAGTCATGGAGAGAGAGAGCGAGGACGAGAGAGAGCGTGGAGAGTCATGGAGAGAGAGAGCGAGGACGAGAGAGAGCGTGGAGAGTCATGGAGAGAGAGAGAGTGAGGACGAGAGAGAGCGTGGAGAGTCATGGAGAGAGAGAGAGTGAGGACGAGAGAGAGCGTGGAGAGTCATGGAGAGAGAGAGTGAGGACGAGAGAGAGCGTGGAGAGTCATGGAGAGAGAGTGAGGACGAGAGAGAGCGTGGAGAGTCATGGAGAGAGAGTGAGGAAGAGAGAGAGCGTGGAGAGTCATGGAGAGAGAGAGCGAGGACGAGAGAGAGCATGGAGAGTCATGGAGAGAGAGAGAGTGAGGACGAGAGGGAGCGTGGAGAGTCATGGAGAGAGAGAGCGAGGACGAGAGAGAGCGTGGAGAGTCATGGAGAGAGAGAGCGAGGACGAGAGAGAGCGTGGAGAGTCATGGAGAGAGAGAGAGCGAGGACGAGAGAGAGCGAGGAGAGTCATGGAGAGAGAGAGCGAGGACGAGAGAGAGCGTGGAGAGTCATGGAGAGAGAGAGTGAGGACGAGAGAGAGCGTGGAGAGTCATGGAGAGAGAGAGCGAGGACGAGAGAGACCGTGGAGAGTCATGAAGAGAGAGAGTGAGGACGAGAGAGAGCGTGGAGAGTCATGGAGAGAGAGAGTGAGGACGAGAGAGAGCGTGGAGAGTCATGGAGAGAGAGAGTGAGGACGAGAGAGAGCGTGGAGAGTCATGGAGAGAGAGCGAGGACGAGAGAGAGTGTGGAGAGTCATGGAGAGAGAGAGTGAGGACGAGAGAGAGCGTGGAGAGTCATGGAGAGAGAGAGAGTGAGGACGAGAGAGAGCGTGGAGAGTCATGGAGAGAGAGAGTGAGGACGAGAGAGAGCGTGGAGAGTCATGGAGAGAGAGCGAGGACGAGAGAGAGTGTGGAGAGTCATGGAGAGAGAGAGTGAGGACGAGAGAGAGCGTGGAGAGTCATGGAGAGAGAGAGAGTGAGGACGAGAGAGAGCGTGGAGAGTCATGGAGAGAGAGAGAGTGAGGACGAGAGAGAGCGTGGAGAGTCATGGAGAGTGAGAGAGCGAGGACGAGAGGGAGCGTGGAGAGTCATGGAGAGAGAGAGGACGAGAGAGAGCGTGGAGAGTCATGGAGAGAGAGAGTGAGGACGAGAGAGAGCGTGGAGAGTCATGGAGAGAGAGAGCGAGGACGAGAGAGAGCGTGGAGAGTCATGGAGAGAGAGAGAGTGAGGACGAGAGAGAGCGTGGAGAGTCATGGAGAGAGAGAGCGAGGACGAGAGAGAGCGTGGAGAGTCATGGAGAGAGAGAGAGTGAGGACGAGAGAGAGCGTGGAGAGTCATGGAGAGAGAGAGCGAGGACGAGAGAGAGCGTGGAGAGTCATGGAGAGAGAGAGCGAGGACGAGAGAGAGCGTGGAGAGTCATGGAGAGAGAGAGAGCAAGGACGAGAGAGAGCGTGGAGAGTCATGGAGAGAGAGAGAGTGAGGACAAGAGAGAGCGTGGAGAGTCATGGAGAGAGAGAGCGAGGACGAGAGAGAGCGTGGAGAGTCATGGAGAGAGAGAGAGTGAGGACGAGAGAGATCGTGGAGAGTCATGGAGAGAGAGAGCGAGGACAAGAGAGAGCGTGGAGAGTCATGGAGAGAGAGAGCGAGGACGAGAGAGAGCGTGGAGAGTCATGGAGAGAGAGAGAGTGAGGACGAGAGAGAGCGTGGAGAGTCATGGAGAGAGAGAGCGAGGACGAGAGAGAGCGTGGAGAGTCATGGAGAGAGAGAGGACGAGAGAGAGCGTGGAGAGTCATGGAGAGAGAGAGTGAGGACGAGAGAGAGCGTGGAGAGTCATGGAGAGAGAGAGCGAGGACGAGAGAGAGCGTGGAGAGTCATGGAGAGAGAGAGAGTGAGGACGAGAGAGAGCGTGGAGAGTCATGGAGAGAGAGAGCGAGGACGAGAGAGAGCGTGGAGAGTCATGGAGAGAGAGAGAGTGAGGACGAGAGAGAGCGTGGAGAGTCATGGAGAGAGAGAGCGAGGACGAGAGAGAGCGTGGAGAGTCATGGAGAGAGAGAGCGAGGACGAGAGAGAGCGTGGAGAGTCATGGAGAGAGAGAGAGCAAGGACGAGAGAGAGCGTGGAGAGTCATGGAGAGAGAGAGAGTGAGGACAAGAGAGAGCGTGGAGAGTCATGGAGAGAGAGATCGAGGACGAGAGAGAGCGTGGAGAGTCATGGAGAGAGAGAGAGTGAGGACGAGAGAGATCGTGGAGAGTCATGGAGAGAGAGAGCGAGGACAAGAGAGAGCGTGGAGAGTCATGGAGAGAGAGAGCGAGGACGAGAGAGAGCGTGGAGAGTCATGGAGAGAGAGAGAGTGAGGACGAGAGAGAGCGTGGAGAGTCATGGAGAGAGAGAGTGAGGACGAGAGAGAGCGTGGAGAGTCATGGAGAGAGAGAGCGTGAGGACGAGAGAGAGCGTGGAGAGTCATGGAGAGAGAGAGCGAGGACGAGAGAGAGCGTGGAGAGTCATGGAGAGAGAGAGCGTGAGGACGAGAGAGAGCGTGGAGAGTCATGGAGAGAGAGAGCGAGGACGAGAGAGAGCGTGGAGAGTCATGGAGAGAGAGAGCGAGGACGAGAGAGAGCACGTTTGACGAGGATAAACAGGATCAAGGAGATTGGAAGACGGCCTGATTTATTGGCTGGATCACTCTTGGTTTCACAGCACAATGCAATACATTTCCACATGACGCCTGCCCTGTGAGAAGAGCACAGTAAGTGTGCCTGATGAAAGCCTATCCTCTGGTCCGGGGATAAGGAAAGGGATGTTAAAGTCACAATTAAACCACATTTTTACAGCATCTTGCTTCGTTAATGTGATGCATTTCCTGTTGAAGTAGGAGATAGGGATGTAACGATTGGAAGTATTGGATGTAACCCTTTTTAATGATAACCGTGATAAAATTCCTTACGAAAACCATACCGTTTCAAATTTTCATTATCATTAAAACCGTGGTACCGTGATTACCGCGCTTTGAAAAACATGGTAAATACTGTCCATCATCAACCAAACTTTGCAAATGTCTCCCAGATGCAAACGCGCAGCAGCCTTGGAGAAATTATTTCAGTGAGTGTATCAATCATTTTTGGGTCTGAGTTTTCAATAAAAAACTTGGTGAAATGATTTATGTGAGTAGTGTATTAGTACTTTTTGGACATTTTCAGCACATTTTAACAAACCATGATAATACTGATAACCGTGATCATTTTGGTCACTATAATCGTAATATGACATTTTTATAACGTTCCAGCTCTAGTAGGAGATCGGGGCAGGACATAACCTAGGCAGGGAGGGTGCATCAAAATACACATTTCCAGCATATTGATCTGTCTGGGTGACCGTATAAAAGTGATGTTGTTACAACACATGCTCAATATTTTTGCAATACTGTACGTGGTGATCTAGAGGTGCAACGGCACATCAGCCTTTACGGCTAAAGGGGGTGACCAGCACCCATTGAAGGAAGCCATGACAAATCGGTTCATTTTGTGTCGTTAGGGGTGAAGTCACTTTGTACTTTGGTTTCAATGTTTTGTGTTTAATAGTATCTTTGCTTGTGTTATGTGAGTTTAATAGATGGCATTACTGTCAAGACTGTTGATATCTGTTAATACTGCTTATATCTGTTTACTGTTATATCTGTTATTATCTTAATCTTTTTATACTTTTTTATAATCTTTTTAGATTCTTTATATCTTATTTTGTCCATATCTCATTTATTTGTTCTTATCAATGTTACATGAGCACCAATCACACCAAGACAATTTCCTAGTATGTGAAAACATACCATGGCGAATAAAATAATTCCGATTCTGATTATATCATCATTCTATCCACCTTATTTTTGAATGCCCCACTGTAAAAAATAATTGTGGGAACAAGGTCCGGTTTAACGTGATTCATTGTTGCAGCTTGCAACAATGAGTCACGCAGGCTTCTTCTGCAGCCTTTGTACTCGGCTGCAGACCCGAATTATAAACCGGAAGCTGGAGCCCGTTATAAAAGTTATAAATATAGTCACGTTATAAACAACTAACCAACGCTGCGGGTCCGTATGGAAACAGTGTTACTCGAAATGGTTAAAAGTTAAATCAATTTGGTCATTCAGTGGCGTTTTACTGCCATGTAAAGTAACTATTACGCTAGCCGTTAGCATTAGCCACAGTAGCCGACTACCCACAATGCATTATGTTATCCCAGCACCCGAACGACACGGCTGTAGAGCAGAATGGCTCTGCTGTAAAATCCTCATAGACGTTTTTTTTGTCAAGTTAAAACAGTGTAAAAATTACACCGGAAGCGGAAGAAGCACCCATCAGGCATCATGGCAGCTAGAAATAAGGTGGATAAGAAGAATAAAAGTACTTCAGAATATATGTTTTCATGTTCTTTCCTGCCGCAAAATTTAGCTAAATAGAGTGTATATAGTAAAAAAAGAAAAAAAAAGAAAAAGAAAACATTGACAAGAATAATAATAATAAGAATTATAAAATATAATTATTATTTGGAAAAAACCTTTGTCCGCAAAGAATCAATTTCCTCAAAGGTCAGTGTGCAAAATATAAAAAGCTATTTTTATTATTCTCATGTGACAAGAAACCCATGTGCGAAAGCTATGAGGATTGCGATGCAGATGAAACAGCCGCTCCACCGACTGAGAACACACCATTCACCCACGAGCGTAAGAAGACTGGCACCACAGCCTTCATTCCACCCGACATCCTCAGCCGGCCAAGTCTCGTGTCACTGCCTACGCGGTTGAAGATCACGTCGATGCAGCAGGCACGGAGTCAGGTGGCAATCGGGCAAAGGTCTACCACCTGTAACGCGACAGCAGCCCGGTCACGCCGCCAAATGCTGGAGGCCATCCGGGAGGACCACCATGAGCAGTGGACACCACCTCCCATGTGACAGCAAGTTGACACCGATGCTCAGCAATGTGTGCGAGTTGGAGGAGCGTCTGACAGTGATGGTCGGAGATGCCGAGCGGCTCAAACTGCTCGTTGTGCCGGCCTATACGAAGGGGACGAGGCCTGCGGAGCGATCACCGCCCGGCTGACGTGCACGCTGTGCAGGAGTGGTGCTGCGCCGACCAGGTTGTCAACATGGTGTTTGACACCACCGGAAACAAACACCAGCCATCTCACAGCAGCCTGCATTGCCATCCAGCGCTCACTGGGTCAACCACTGCTCTGGTCCGGGTGCCGGCAGCACATTGGTGAGGTGCTCCTCAGCCAGACTTTCACTGACCTCAAGGTGGAGACGTCACGCTCGCCAGAGATGACCTTGTTCATACGTCTGCGGATCCTGGTGCTGCACAGGTACAGTACAGCGGCCCTGGTGCTGCACAGGTACAGTACAGCGGCCCTGGTGCTGCACAGGTACAGTACAGCGGCCCTGGTGCTGCACAGGTACAGTACAGCGGCCCTGGTGCTGCACAGGTACAGTACAGCGGCCCTGGTGCTGCACAGGTACAGTACAGCGGCCCTGGTGCTGCACAGGTACAGTACAGCGGCCCTGGTGCTGCACAGGTACAGTACAGCGGATCCTGGTGCTGCACAGGTACAGTACAGCGGATCCTGGTGCTGCACAGGTACAGTACAGCGGCCCTGATGCTGCACAGGTACAGTACAGCGGCCCTGGTGCTGCACAGGTACAGTACAGCGGCCCTGGTGCTGCACAGGTACAGTACAGCGGCCCTGGTGCTGCACAGGTACAGTACAGCACAGGTACAGTACAGCGGCCCTGGTGCTGCACAGGTACAGTACAGCACAGGTACAGTACAGCACAGGTACAGTACAGCGGCCCTGATGCTGCACAGGTACAGTACAGCACAGGTACAGTACAGCACAGGTACAGTACAGCACAGGTACAGTACAGCGGCCCTGATGCTGCACAGGTACAGTACAGCACAGGTACAGTACAGCACAGGTACAGTACAGCGGCCCTGATGCTGCACAGGTACAGTACAGCACAGGTACAGTACAGCACAGGTACAGTACAGCACAGGTACAGTACAGCGGCCCTGATGCTGCACAGGTACAGTACAGCACAGGTACAGTACAGCGGCCCTGGTGCTGCACAGGTACAGTACAGCACAGGTACAGTACAGCCGCCCTGGTGCTGCACAGGTACAGTACAGCACAGGTACAGTACAGCGGCCCTGGTGCTGCACAGGTACAGTACAGCGGCCCTGGTGCTGCACAGGTACAGTACAGCACAGGTACAGTACAGCGGCCCTGATGCTGCACAGGTACAGTACAGCACAGGTACAGTACAGCGGCCCTGGTGCTGCACAGGTACAGTACAGCGGCCCTGGTGCTGCACAGGTACAGTACAGCACAGGTACAGTACAGCGGCCCTGGTGCTGCACAGGTACAGTACAGCGGCCCTGGTGCTGCACAGGTACAGTACAGCACAGGTACAGTACAGCGGCCCTGATGCTGCACAGGTACAGTACAGCGGCCCATTGTCCCGCTACATTCCTGCCGACACCAAAGCATTGTTCCTCAGCAAGTTGCATGCTGAACTCGCCGTGTGCACTACAGGAGCGCTCCATTTTTAGCTCGATTATTGGTTCTAATTTTTGTGTACATCTCCAATGTACATACACAATGAAGTCACCACGAAATACTTTCCTTTTTCCAGAAAGTATGTTTTTTTTGCATGAATTGTATGGTATGATTATAATAGGCATGAGTATAACAGTATAGTTAGAATGAGCTGAAAAGGCACAAAAAATCGTGTCATTTCAGTGTGACTTTAACTACAGTAGATGTTTTAAACTGATTGATAGAAGCCAGTCATGTGCTGTTACAGCAGTTAACAACCGTCTTTGACAATTTGAGGTCGTCTCTGTTCCCGGAGGCACTAGAAGAGTCGGGAGAAATGGGAAGTTGCAGCCAATGAGGATGAGCATCATAACTTTGAATTACAAAGACAACTGACAGAAGACACCAAGAAGTTTCTATACTCTGACTCATACAACTCTGGTTATCTACCACCCTGCAGCAAGTAAACCTACGCATGATGCCACACAGATATTCATGCACTCACACACACGCACGCACGCACGCACGCACGGACACACGCGCGCACACACGCGCACACACACACACACACACACACACACACACACACACACACACACACACACACACATACACACACACACACACACACACACACATACACACACACACACACACACACACACACACATTCTAGCACACAGAAACCCCTACGGAGTGTGTGGAGTAAATAAATACTGATTTACCTACTGCAACAGAAAGGCAGAAGTTTCTGAGATCAACAATTCATAAACGCTAAAGAAGACAGAGAAGTGAAATGTGTCATATAGAATAAGCACCATTGTTTGTGTGTGTGTGTGTGTGTGTGTGTGTGTGTGTGTGTGAGAGAGAGAGAGAAAGAGAGCGCGACAGAGAGAGAGAGAGAAAGAGAGAGAGCCCTCTAGCACAGTGGTTCTCAAATGGGGGTCCGCGGACCCCCAGGGGTGAAAACTGAAAAGTTTTCAAGTAAATCTTTTTTTTTTTTTTTTTTTTTTTTTTTTTAATAAAATGCTACATGTTACTTATTCCTTCTCAAACTACTTCCTACATGGTGCTAGTCTATCAAAATATCTTGGCTGTCATTGATTGTGTTGCATAGTGGTTTTCTGTACTGTTGACAAATTGTGATATTGTAAGTCGCTTTGGATAAAACAAAAGTGTCTGCTAAATGACGTAATGTAAATGTAATCTAATAAAAAAAAAAAAAAAATCTTCATAATTCAACGAAAATAGTTTATGCTTTAAATCTAAAATGGTTCATGGATTACATTCTAATAACAAACCTATCAAATTAAAAGTCAAGCACGTTACCGTGGAAACAATTAAGCTTAGCCCAAAATCACAAATCAGAATGAGGGGGTCCCTGGTATATTTTCTATCTTGTAAGGGGTCCTTGGCTGAAAAACATTTGAGAACCTCTGCTCTAGCAGACAGGAAGATGATGCAAGAGACCCTGGCAGGGCACTACTGAGACTGAGAGAAGATAGTGAGTGACTGACGTTTTCGACGACTGAGAGCTGTGCTTCTAGCTGACTGACACACACACACACACACACACACACACACACACACACACACACACACACACACACACACACACACAGGTCGACACATACTCACAGACACTCACACCCTCTCTCTCTCTCTCTCCACACACACACACACACACACACACACACACACACACACACACACACACACACACACACACACACACACACACACACACACACACACACACACACACACACACACACACACAGCCAGGGGCAATGAAGGAGAAGAGACCGAGGAAGACTTTGATCACCGAACTGAGCACATTCAAGCACTCAACCAGAGAGTTCAGTCTGTGATGAGGAGAGTGCCCAGGGAGAGAGAGAGAGGGCGGAGGAGGAGAGGAGAGAGAGAGAGAGAGAGAGAGAGAGAGGGGGGGAGGGGCGGAGGGGATCAGTTGGTTTCTGACCTCTACGCTCAGTGATACAGATGTTAAGGCATGAACATACAGGGAATCGGGCATCCGACACAGATACCGTGGAGACAAACACCGATGGTTTTCTGGACACACTGTGACAAAACACAAACACACGTGCAACACACGCTGACAAAACTCGTTTCAGTCATATGAACGACCGGGGCAGTCTTGCATCTGGACATGAGCACACTGAAAATTGTAGAAATGTTGTGAAAATGTAATTCACAATTCACAGCCTCTGGCAGCTTGCTGACTTCTTTACATACATACATACTGTACTGTAGGTCTGTATGGTGCATGCAACTTGCTGACTTCTTTACATACATACAGTACATACTGTACTGTAGGTCTGTATGGTGCATGGTAACTTGCTGACTTCGTCTTCGTTCGTCTGATTCCACCTAGATGTAATACGGAGAGGCACAGGAAATCATTCCTGCCTGTGGCCATTGGTCTATTTAATGCCTCTCTTAACACATTGAGTGCCAAGGACGTCTGTGGACGTCCTAAAAAAAAGTAACGAGAAGTGCCAGGGACGTCTGTGGACGTCCCAATATCATAATTCCTATTATTCCATAATTCTGCTGTTTAAGGTCGTACCCAGCCAGTGAGCATGAATCCCTTCAAGGGATCACACGGCGCCACCTTAAAAATCTACACGGCAGCTGCGCCACCTTAAAACCTTGGCGCTCAGATCCTTTCCTTTGTGCAGGAGAAAGCCGTGATCAAAGAGAAACCGATGCATGCTGCAGCCAGAGCCATATAGATTGCTCTGTCTGCAGCTGACAGTTGGCTGCGATCCGCGCCCACAACTGAGCTCCTCTGCCTCTGTCTATCTGTCTGCATATAGTTTCTCCACACGATTACCCGCCAGAAAGGCAGCACCCGACGCCGAACGGCCAAACCTTTTCCTGCAGTCCCGTTTGGCATTTCCTTGTCGCGCTGGGATCCGCCCGGGAGCCGCCGTCAGCCGCCCGGCGCAAAAACGGAGGCTCCGAAAATAGACTGGGTGCGTGTGGGGAGGAGTTTGCAGCTCAGGGGGGGAGAGGGGGGGAGGGCACGCAGGCTGCACAGAA
>NC_139624.1:86815929-86820929 GCF_964638095.1 Poromitra crassiceps
ATCACAATCGATTAGTCGAGAAAATAATTAATTCATTAATCAATGATGAAAATAATCGTTCATTGCAGCCCTAAATGTGAAATGTGCTACAATGAAGCACCAAATATGAAAGACAATCCAGCGAAGCACATCCATCTGAACAATTAGTAAGGCATGATCATCAAAACACATAAGGTCATTAGAGGCACACTTTAAATGAGGCAAAAACACCCTTCCTACACATTCATCCACCTACATAGCCACTGTGAAGTGCACAAACATGATGTGAGTGGAAACAGGGAGTGGATCAAATCCATCATCAACTAAAACATGTTGCTTTACAGTGAGCAAAAGCAATTTTGGCAGATCTAATTTCCCCAAGTGAAGGTGATTTACATGTTTTAGAAATCACACAGAGATTGAGAGGAAGCAACAACAACAAAAAGCAAAAAAAAAGGGAGTTCTAAACAGCACATTTCAACATTGGTTTTAACAGCTTGGCTGCCACTTCATCAAATATTGAATAAATCATTTTCTTGGCACTGTATGAACACAGCTGCAAAAAAAAATCATGCACACACGCACAAATTGCGCGCACACACACACACACACACACACACCCGCACACGCACACACACACGCACACAGACACACAGAATGCCTTGTAGTTTTGATAAAGCAGCAGCTCTCTCCTTTGTTTTGCAGCCGAGCAGGGATTAGCCAGTGCAGCTCTTTGTCCTGCCGTTTTCCAGTTGAGCAGAACACAAGAGCCTCTAGAGTCTACCTCCACTAATACAGTCAGACCTCCCAGCAGGCCTTTCAGCACCACAGCCGCTAAGAACCTGCTGGCCAAAAGATGCTTTTCAATGACTTATCAAATCTCCTCTATACTGTCCGTGCCTTTCAAGCAACTCTCTTTGTCTCTGCTTTTCAATTGAGCATTGAACACATCAAATAGAACTGATGGGCAGATAGATGGACGGCGCGAATGTAGCAGAGCCGTTTTACCCTCCCCTCAGACAGCGCCACTGTATAGTACAGTGAAGGTGCGCCAGCATAGTGCTGTTGCATTTGAATGTAAAATATCAAAACTAACCTCTGCAATGTACAGTAAAAGTGCAATGTGGCAAATAAATCGACACGTATGGTAGAAGGTAGGGGTGGGGGAAAAAATTGATACACCATAGTATCGCGATATTTTGCCTGACGATATTGTATCGATATTTGGACGCTGTATCTTGTATCGATATTGAAAAAAATAAATAAAAATAAAATAAAAAATTGCAGGCCATGCCAGGCCACCGGGCTACTATAACCTTTAATTCTAAGGCCAGCAGTAAACAAACAGTAGCATATTTTCATTTTGTTTTAACAATAACAGTTTTGTCATAACAGTAATTTACAAATTCCCCAGTTACTAAATGGGCTGCACAAGATGTTTTGTGCAAGTGAAGTGAAGTTGCATTGTTCAAAAACTACCTAAGTATAGTAGTCCACACACACATCCAGTTAAGGTGGACTGTAAGTAGACTGTAACAAACAGTTCAGTTGTCAGGTGCATGCAACTATGACATGACTTTATGAAAGTTGTTGGTCTGTCTACTTGACAATGTTGCTGCAATAAAATGGTTGAAGTCAGATGTACAGACTGGAAAATTGTTCTTATATAAACCAGATGTTGACAAAGTTTTCCTTTGGGGACATCATTTGCAGTTGAAAAAGTAAGAAATCGCAATATATCGAAATATCGCAATATTCAATATATCGCAATATTCAATATATCGCAATATCGCAATACTATCGTATCGTGACTCAAGTATCATTTTAGTATCGTATCGTGGGCATCTGGTGATTCCCACCCCTAGTAGAAGGTGAATACCATCTCAGTGTGAATGTACATTTTCATGTTTATGATAATAATAGGATTTCAAGGGTTATTAATCAAGCCATGAACACATGTGTCTTGCATCTTACAATCACATTTTGGTGGATTCTCTGCAGCATCCTATAGTTTAATCTGCCTTTTGAGTGAAAAATAAATCAGTCAAAAAAGTGTCTAGTTTATTGACTATAAAACATGCTATGGAGGCCAGGTTGAGCAGAGAATAAAGCCAGGGTTTTGATGAGTTCATCAGGAGGCCATGTGCTTTATGCCCAGTCACACACAGGGCGAAGGGCAGCCCAGGATTACGCAGGAGGCCACTACACATGGTGTCAGTCTTATTTTCACATTCCACTCTGTTGTCCCACACTCCAGTAGATTACATTGAAATCAACGTGCCATTGTTGTATCATATTGAATTCAGTATCATTGAAATCACCGAGCCATTGCTGTATCATATTGAATTCAGTATCATTGAAGTCACCGTGCCATTGCTGTATCATATTGAATTCAGTATCATTGAAATCACCGAGCCATTGCTGTATCATATTGAATTCAGTATCATTGAAATCACCGAGCCATTGCTGTATCATATTGAATTCAGTATCATTGAAATCACCGAGCCATTGTTGTATCATATTGAATTCAGTATCATGCATAATATATTTGATCTTTCCATATGATCTGGAATGTCCTGGGGAGCAGTTTGAAACAATGTGGGAATATCCAACAATTTCTTTCCCTTCACTTTACATTGTTTTTAATATTAAAAGAAGAGTGTGCAGTCTCTTCGACTTAAGCAAACTCCCCAGCAAACTGATGAATTGTTGAAGTTCACAATTGTTCCATTTACAAGAAGTGAACACCATTAGAGAACGTAGAAGTATGACTGTTTTGATTATAGTTTGACTGACTAAAATAGACCCTTCTCACGGGGGCCATTTTGTGTCGTAAAGGCAGAATAAACACAGGTGCAAGCAAAACACTAATGAGGGTTTCCAAATTCCAATCATAGAAGTTGGAAACCCTCATTAGTGTTTTGCTTGCACCTGTGTTTACCATGCCTTTTCGACACAAAATGGCCCCCGTGAGAAGGGTCTATAACAGTGTTAGGTCAGATCGCGATGCCTATTAAGGACTATATGTATTTTTTCACCCCAAATCCAACGCCGCCATCCCTGAGTCTCTACGAGTTACGGTTGTGGAGATACATCCACTCTGCATGCAGGGCTACAGGAGAGAGACAGAGTAGGCATACAGCGGGGGGTTGGGAGTTCCAAGTCACTGACCAAACACTCTATTTCAGTGATTGCTGTCAGAATATAGAGCCATTTAACACTTATTTGAACACAAACACATCACTGAATGCAACTTTAAGATGGCAACAGATAGCCTATTTGACTTTGGCAACATTGTGCATTTATTGAACTTGAAAAAACTTTCTTTGAACTTTGAATATATTTGAACTGAAAAGAAGAAATAAATGTAAAAAAAAAAAAGTAAATGGACTAAAATAAATTATATATTTTTTTTTTATATCGGTTATCTTGTTTTCATAATTGTGGGAAGCCAAGCATTTGATTAATTGTACAGCCTTAATGCTATTTGTCATTTAATTAGCCTGTAATTTATAATTTACAGTTGAAGTAGTAGCCCTATTGTTTTTGGGGATGTTTTGGGAGTTAGGTGGTCCCCGAGTTTTTTTTTATTGGTTAAGTGGTCCTTGGTCTGAAAAAGTTTGAGAAACACTGGTCTATACATACCGCATTCATGACAACTCGGACCGCCGGAGGTTTCATCTCAGAGCGTCCGCCCCTGGCATATTTGCGTTCACGCTGCACTTCCCTGTCGGAGGTAAAACACTGGGAAAGACCAAGGAGGGTTCTGGGAAGTGGAGGCGGTAATGTAACATTTTGGATGAGATGTGTGGTTATGACGTCAACTCGGACGAAGCGGAGCTCTGAATGATACCCGAATTTCCGAGCTGTAATTCCGGCCTGGACGACCATTCAATTCACTTTTTACAGGTCGGAACCCATTTTTCCCGGTGGTCCGAGTTGTCTTGAATGGGGTAACAGTCATGGGCTTCTGGACTAAATCATACTGCATATAGCTAACAATAAAGATAGTCTAAGATTTGGGTTCGTGAAACAAAATCTCACCAAATGAAGGTCCGTGGGCCTACATGTAATGTGGACTAAATGAAGGTCAGTGGGCCTACATGTAATGTGGACTAAATGAAGGTCTGTGGGCCTACATGTAATGTGGACTAAATGAAGGTCAGTGGGCCTACATGTAATGTGGACTAAATGAAGGTCAGTGGGCCTACATGTAATGTGGACTAAATGAAGGTCAGTGGGCCTACATGTAATGTGGACTAAATGAAGGTCAGTGGGCCTACATGTAATGTGGACTAAATGAAGGTCAGTGGGCCTACATGTAATGTGGACTAAATGAAGGTCAGTGGGCCTACATGTAATGTGGACTAAATGAAGGTCCGTGGGCCTACATGTAATGTGGACTAAATGAAGGTCAGTGGGCCTACATGTAATGTGGACTAAATGAAGGTCAGTGGGCCTACATGTAATGTGGACTAAATGAAGGTCAGTGGGCCTACATGTAATGTGGACTAAATGAAGGTCAGTGGGCCTACATGTAATGTGGACTAAATGAAGGTCAGTGGGCCTACATGTAATGTGGACTAAATGAAGGTCAGTGGGCCTACATGTAATGTGGACTAAATGAAGGTCAGTGGGCCTACATGTAATGTGGACTAAATGAAGGTCAGTGGGCCTACATGTAATGTGGACTAAATGAAGGTCAGTGGGCCTACATGTAATGTGGACTAAATGAAGGTCCGTGGGCCTACATGTAATGTGGACTAAATGAAGGTCAGTGGGCCTACATGTAATGTGGACTAAATGAAGGTCAGTGGGCCTACATGTAATGTGGACTAAATGAAGGTCAGTGGGCCTACATGTAATGTGGACTAAATGAAGGTCAGTGGGCCTACATGTAATGTGGACTAAATGAGGGGTCCTTGAGATGAAAAGGGCTGAGAATCCCTGTTTTAGACTGTAGGGAAATAGAGGGGCAACAGAGTAGGAGGGGCACTGGAGAGAACGATCTTGCAAAGTTT
>NC_139624.1:86825929-86883429 GCF_964638095.1 Poromitra crassiceps
AAAGCTTTATTCGAGGTAAGGATGATTCAAACTCAAGTTTTACACCGGCTATCAAAGGTTGTGGTCAAGGATATATGAATGATACTATAGTGCACTGCTATATAGGGCTGGGCAATACATCGATATTATATTGAAATTGTGATATGAGACTAGATATCGTTTTAGATTTTGGATATCGTAATATCGTGATATGATAATATTGGTGTTGTCTTCTCCTGATTTTAAAGGCTGCATTACGGTAAAGTGATGTAATTTTCTGAACTTACCAGACTGTTCTAGCTGTTCTATTATTTGCCTTTACCAACTTATTCATTATATCCAATTTACTGATGATTATGTATGGGGCGGCTTTAGCTCAGGAGGTAGAGCGGGTCGGCCAATGACGCAAGGGTTGGCGGTTCGATCCCCGCTCCCTCCCAGCTGCCGTCGTTGTGTCCTTGGGCAAGACACTTAACCCTCCTTGCCTCGTATGATGGTGGTCGGAGGGGCCGTTGAGGGCTGATGTGTGGCTGCCACGCCTTCGAACCACCGGTACGAATGGTGTGAACGAATAATGATTCTGTAAAGCGCTTTGAGCACTTGGAAAGGTGCTATATAAATTGTAAATATTGTGTGAAAGCACCAGTAGTCATCCCTACAATATTGTCGTAATATCTACGTATTTGGTCAAGAATGTGATATTTGATTTTGTCCATACTGTATCCCCCAAGAAATACTGAGATACAGTGTATATATTGTGTATCGCCAATTAGCCTAAAAATACCAATATGAGTTTTGGTCCATATCGCCCAGCTCTAGTGCTATAATGTCATTGGCTATTCATTAGTGTCCAGATAATCACATCCATCCTTATGTGCATCAGGAGCTGAATCTGATTGATATGAAATGACAGGTGTGATAATGACATTAACTCAATCAACACCGGCATAATGACATATCCTGGTGTCATTGCTTGTCACAGGGCTTGAATTTGAAGCTGAAGACGAGGTTGTCTTCTTGGTTAAATTCAATATTGATGCTGAACGCTACATTCAGAATACGATACTGACTGACAGTTTCCCCTCTCAACACCTATTATGCCAGCCAGAAGAGTCTGTGTCTACAGTAGAGTGGCACGGCAGACTGCAGTCTGCATCAGCTTTGGTGTTCATATGCTGCGGGTGTTACTGAAGCACCCAGACTTCACCTCTCCTGCAGGAGCGTCTTGAAAGGCTTGTCAGATCTTAGGCGAACACATCTCCTCTGCCTCCTACAGGGTTTGACACCAAATGTACAGCAGAACCTTGGAAAAGCGGCGGCCGGCCCCGGGTTCAAGGACAGTTCGCCCGCTCGTTAATATATTAACCGCCGCTTGCTGGTCTATTTTCTCGACTTCCAGCTCTGTCTCTTAATCAACTACTGCATATCTTGTCTCCTTTTTCCACTTGCTCCCTTCCTCTCTCTTTGCCTCTAACTGTGCGAGTCGTTTGATGGTAGGACTGCTCTCTTTTTCACGTGGGCGTAAAGTGACAATGGTGTTTTGAATACAATGGAGACATCAGTATGTGTCTGGAGGTAATTAGGCCTGATTTCTCTCCCTGCGAGAAGTCAAACACTCGGAAAGGTCAGAAAAACAACAAACGCCCACATTCTCTTCTCTGGCAGTGTGGCACAGCATTTTTCCACACAAACAGTCTGTATACAGTACAGTGTCTGGACAACCTTCATTCTCCTCCCCCAGGCTCAAAGTGGAGAAAAACACAATGCAAAACCAAATCGTTCTAATGCTTTAAATCTGGCCAATTACCTTGGCCGTGCGTGGCTTGTAACTGCCAGGTACATTCTTATCAGTGATGATATGTCTATGAATATAAGAATATGTGTGTTTTTGTTTCGTGGACTTTGTACATACGAGAGCTGGGTGAGGTCTGTGGCGTGGAGGTTGAGTCTCTGCGCTAGTCGCTCCATGAGGTCCGAGCCCTGGTCAGTGGGGAGGGAGCTGGGGGAGAAACGCACAAACAGCTGGGCGTCACTTATGGAGATCCATATATCTATACAGGATACACGCAGTCATCCAGCCGTTAAAATGCTATTTCTTTTTAGTATGGAGATATTACTTCAATTCATACCCGCTAATGGCTCATTGCACACAAGCAAAACCTATGGTTTGTCTGAATGGATGTTGCACGTGCGCACATGTACACACACGCACACACACACACGCACACACACACACACACACACACACGCGCGCACACACACACACACACACACACGCGCACACACACACGCACACACACACACACACACACACACACACACACACACAAAGCCAAGGTGCCGAGGGAATAGGGATCAGCTGCCGCTTCAGGCTTGGTAAATCACCTGCTTTTTTCCAGCAATGACACAAACAATAAGGTGCAAATGGAACCTGCATGAGGTGTAATGGCTGTATCATATGGACGCGCCTTTCTCTTCCCTTTCCTCCGCTCATCTCTTGCTGTTTCTTCGTCTACATTCACTTTGTCTCACATACACACAAACGCGCGCACGCCGAAAGCTACAATGCGGTGACAGCGCACAAACACATGGGGCGCACGCACGCACGCACGCACGCACACACACACACACACACACACACACACACACACACACACACACACACACACACACACTCGTGGTGAGATGAGAATAATAAGGTGCAAATGGAATGGAGGTGAAGTGTAATGGTGGTCTGATAAAGCCATGCCTCATCTCAGCTCAGTCCATGGCTGCTCTCACCCAGAGAGTAAATCGCCAAGGAAATAGAGCAAACAAAGGCAATCTGCAGGCCAACGCGCTGGATGGAGGATATGAGAAGGGCACACACACACACACACACACACACACACACACACACACACACACACACACACACACACACACACACACACACGCACACATACACAGAAAGCTACTTTATTGCTGACAGCTTAACCTGGAATCACTGTGGCTGCCAAGTGAGTGCAAGGTGACATGCACAGAAAAGTCATGGATCATAACGAAACATTGTCCAACAGCATGTGGAACCTGAGCAGCAAACTTTCACATGTTGTTACCACTGGCTTAAGATGCAAGGAATTCAAAACACCATAAACAAACAGTAGTGATGGTAAGACAGGAAAGCGGTTAGAGCAGCTATTCCCAACCTGTGGGCTGCAAAGTTTTTTTTTAATTATTATAATTATTATGTATGAGAATGCATTTCTCCATTGTTGAATGATAGTTATGTAATTTGTAGTCAATTATTCGTTAATTAGTCAATTGTAGACAGGCCCTTACTTTTAGTTTAGATTTCTGTATGGTGCTGATGGACAGCTCCTTTTATCGTTAAAATAAAAAGTGCTTTGAGAACGCGTTATTTGGCGTGCGTAGAAATGTGCCATTAGCTGGGAGTCAAGCCCATGTCGTGCTGAATATATAATGTGGGCATTGGCAAGTACCAGGATTGGCCATGCTTTTATTATTTCTTATTTCCTGTATACTTTTTGGATACACAACATTCTCATAAGTTAGGGGGGAAATGGGGTTTCTAACAATTATTAGACATATTCAAGCACAAAAATGATGCTGAGGTATTGTTTTTCTTGAGCCTGTATTTGACACCACATTACAGCATGCTTCTTCTAGCGGTGGCAGAACAGCGAACAGTGTACGTGTACGAGTGGTTGATTCACTCCACCTTTGAGAGAGTGGGTGGATCTTGTTTCTCCACTTTTTTTTTGGAGAGCTTTTGAAAGTTAAAGATTCGCCAAAGCAATTCCAGACACGTTCGCCTCCCTCTGCGGTAATTCTAGCAAGTGGAGAGCTCCAGGAGTGACTTGGTTGTTGATGCTAGCACTTTTCCCCTTGGGTTTCTCTCTTGTCTCTTTCTCTTCCATCCATACCTTCCACTTCTCCCCCCTCCTCAGACCCCCCACCTTCCCCCTATTCCCCAAACCCCCCACTACCACCAGCACAATGTCAGGAGCTGTCAGATAAGCAGGTTTGCGTCGCCTCACTGCGGGGTGCGAACGAGCCGGGGATAACAACCGTGCAATCATGAGGTCTGCTGTGAATGCAGACACCACTATAGGCCCACTATAGGTGTCCGTTAGGTGGGCTGATCGTGTGGATCGAGGGGGAGGAAGAGGAGGAGGAGGTGAAGATATTTCCTCTGGAAGGTGACCTGTTTCTTTTCCTTCGGCACACAATCCCCTATGTTGCGTGCTTGTGTCTATATATGCTTTAGCCTGTATGTGTGTTTGTGTTTATGGTGTGTGTGTGTGTGTGTGTGTGTGTGTGTGTGTGTGTGTGTGTAGGTGTGTGTGTGTGTGTGTGTGTGTGTGTGTGTGTGTGTAGGTGTGTGCGTGTGTGGTCACAAGTTGACGGAGATCGTGCCCATCGGGCCTTTATGAGCGTCTGTCTGTTGAACAGGTGAAGGACAGCCCACTGACACCGGACTTGATAACGCCATAAAGGGATTTGAGAGAGGGCCAGGGGCGAAGACACAGTCGATAGGAACTTATCTTCACTGAGCCCTGAGCTGAGTGAGAGGTGAGAGAGACACAGAGAGAGAGAGAGAGAGAGAGAGAGGGAGAGAGAGAGGGAGGGAGGGAGGGAGAGAGAGAGAGAGAGAGAGAGAGAGGGAGAGAGAGAGGGAGGGAGGGAGAGAACTTGGCTACCCTTGCTGACACGGTATCATCATTAAAGCTGTAATACAGCACGGTAATACCCACACACTGAGGGATTTATCACCCCAACTATTGTAATCAGGTGCAGCACACACTAAGGATTTCGAACTACTGTATCCTTTTCCATAAAAAGACTTGCATGTGTGGGCGGTTTAGACAGAAATTGTGTTTCTAAAAGGCACTTTCAATAACTGAACAAAGCAGACTGAGGCTTGGTATTAAGGTATGTAAAATGAGTCTGCATTGAAACAGGTCCAACAGTGCGGCTGGCTGACAACTGGTGAGTGGAGCAATAAACTATAATATAAAGCTATGAGCTATAATATTACGTTTCAAATGACCACTAACCAATTGTGAGAGAAGGGTTATAATGGCCTGTACAAGGTGGCCGCTGTTGATATTTGCACAGAAGGACCACCAAGGTTAAATCCACATGGATCAATGTATTAGATTTACTGGAAATATCTACTATATTCAACATTATATTAAATTGTGCTGCTCCAGTCTATTTTATACACCAGAAGCCAGTGCTCGCTACATGTGTATATATTCCTGTTTATTACTATTATCTTTTTTGTTGTATTTCTGACTTACTAGTTTCCCAAGTGCAATCAGTCAGGTTCCAATAGCAAATACTATATAGGTAAGAAACTTTTTTCTGAATTTTTTTTATTTGTATAAACTACTAGAACTTTCTATATAATACCTAAAAGAGACAATATTCCTTAATTTCTACTCCTTATTTTTGATATACTAAAACACTACTTTTTTATCTAATTTTGTGTTGTGTTGTGTTTTTATGTACAGTATATAGCAGAAAACCAGCGAGTCTAATTCCTCGTCATGTAAACATCCTTTCTACTAATAAATCCAATTCTGATCCTGAAATGATCACAACCTGAATCATACTCACTCTGAGTTGGTGATAATGTAGCCAAAGTGTCTGTCCTTGCCCCTGCTGGAGAACTCCTTCACCCCCACGTGAACCAGCTGAGTTTTGACTCTCATGTCCGTCTTCTGTGGTTCCTCCAGCTGTTTTGTCCGGGTTTTGGCCTCAATTCCCTTGACCCAGGTCTCTACCTCTGAGTCCACCTGTGCGTCGGGCCCCTTCGCACCACCGGTTAAACCCAGGTCGGAGTCACCGTTCCCAGGCACTGCCATGGCCCTCTGCTCCCACGGGTGGGGCACAGGGACCTTGCCCTGGGTCGTCCGGCTCTGGACGTTCTCCAGTCCCACCACTTTCTGGCCGCCACTAGAAGCCTCTGGTCCACCACTGTTGACCTCCAGATTACCGAAGGGCTCCAGGTTCAAGTAGTCCAGCAGCTTGGTGAGGAAGGCTGCGTGCTGCGTTGGATGAAGGTAGATTTCTCTTTAGAACAGTCCACATATTTGCACCTACATATTTTACTTTTGTCTTTTTTTTCTTTTAGAAGAGAAGATTTAATTAATTCCTGGAGAGAAATTAATTAATATCTTCAATAGAGTTATACATTCTATGATAAAATATCAAGCATTGAAAATCTCTGAATGTGTATAGCATTCAACAAAGTCTCCAGATCTCAGTGCTGCTGAGTACAAGGTCCAATACCTTTCATCTGTCTATTTTTCCTCATACATTATGATTAGAGGATTCTTTCATTAACTTAACTGACTAAAACCTAAACAAAAGATGCATGGCATTATTTGTATTACTTTTAAAGAAATGTGTACGTACAATTTAATTAAAACATTGAGGTTAGAATATGGATTTTCTAAAACCCTGCAATTATGATCTTGCTTTCAATTTCCTATTCAATGATAAAGTCTGGACAACTTTCAAATCATCCCAATTTGCACTGGCATTTGGAAGTGAATAAAATTTAAGTTTGAACATGTCTCTCTCCCCCAGAAACCAATTTATTGGCAGAATAATTTGAAATCACCTTGTCAACGGGCTCGTCTGCACCATCTATTTGTTGGCCTGAAAACAGACACAATGTATGTGAGCAGAATGTGTGACAACTGCAGCTCCCCAATGTTTTTACCAGAGAAAAAACAATTGTGAAGAAACCCCCCCAAAATACCTTTGATATAAATATCAATAATGTATGTATTGTAATGCACTTATAAAGACTTGAGATTGCAATATAATGTTTAATGGATATGGTTTTTAGCTCATACTATTTTACACTCCATTCAAATCATAAATATTGTTATTGCAAATTCAAATATGACAACAAACTTTCGGCTTTTACTCAGAGAATAAAAGGTCTACCTTGGAGTTCTCCTCTCTCTGTGTCTTCCTGGTCTGGATCTTGGCCTTTGTCTGATTCATGGTCCTGGTCTTGATTCAGGCCCAAAGTAGCTAGTGGCTCCCTCTTACCCTGGCTGTCCCCCCTGGAGTCTGTGGCTCCTCCAGGCCCTGGCCGCTCCTCATGCACCACCTGCAGAGCTCCTGTGATGACCTCAGCCAGCTGGTCCAGGTCTTTGCCCATCAAAGCCTCCATTGACATGCTGTGCGTTCCCAGCTGCTTCACCACATTCTGGATGAATCGCTCTGGAAAGGAGAGAGATGAGTGCACATTTACCGTGCGTTCACACCAAGGCAAAAAAAAGCTGCACTTTATTCTACAAAGTCGAGCGAACGGGCGATGCATTTGCATTTGCGTTTGCATTGACTTTGTTCTGTATGTAATCTCGTCAAGTGAATTTGCGAAAATAGCCTCGACGTGAACGTCCAGTCACAATCAAATCAATGGAGATAAATATAGATTTTAACACTAAAATGTTCATCCAAAGACTCTTCTTCCACACCTGAGAAGTATTGTGGCAGGTGCGTAGGTGGAGTAGATGCACTTAGAAGAGGAAGGGACCACTGTCTTCACTTACTCAAATAGGAATCTAATACACAAGGTTTCGGTACAAGACCTTTTTGAAGTATATACTGTATACATACTGTATACTTCCTCTTCTAAACACTAGAATGTTGAAAACACAAAAAAGCACAATTTATCCTAACAGGAAGAAAAAAACAGGAATATTATATGGTGCAAGTACAGATACCGCAGTGTGAAGTACCCATAGCAAGCTACGATAAAGCGGATCTTACCATCCATGCCACTAAGAGGCTCTTTGGCGGTCAGACGGTTGGAGCCGGCCTTGAAAAGCAGCCCGTCCAGATTAGGCCTAGGGGTTTTGGAGCCCAAATCCACCCGAGACTGGGGCTCTGCATTGTCGGTGGGAGCCGGCCGGATGTAGCTGAGGTAGTGGAGCTTTCCTTTGGGCCATGGAGCCTCACCACCTGGGATGCCCTGCTGGGGGCCTGTTGACCCAGCAAGAAGGCGTTCCAGTTGTTTGGAAAGGAGCCTGCTCCTGCCAGGGTCCTGGTTGGAGAGGGCCGGAGCTAGCTGGGGGTGCCTGCCCTCTCCACTCTGGGTAACCACTTTGGTGACTGGAGGTTGGCCAGCTCCTTTCTGAAGGCTGTAGATAGTGGTCTTCTTCCAGCCCTGCTGGGGCTTTGGCTGGCTGGAGTCCAAACGGCCATCAGGCCTGATGTCTTCATTCTAGAACACAAAATGTCCACTCCACACGTTCAAACATCTTTTTTCTTCTTGCCAGTTATGTGAAGCTACAGTGACAGTATAACAGTATCACATGAATCTGCAACCTAGCCTTAGGTCTGCAATAGTGTTTCTGAGAACAGGAGATGGGTTGTACTGGGTCAGCACTGTTGTGACAGCCTTTAGTATAAAAAAGAGAAGCAACCTGGGACAGGACAGGATATGAAAAGGGATTCTAGATCATAGACAACTGCCCTTGGAAATTGCATTATGGAAATCATAGATGAGATAGTGTCACTCAAAGAGTAATTTCATGCATTTCCACAACACACAACAAACTTAAAAAGTGCATTCCCTATCAGAGAAGGAGTAGTAGCAGCCCCTTATCTACAAACTAAAATTATGAATCATCTGATTTCGAAGTTGGCCATATGACTTTATATTTGACATATTATGAATTATGTATTTATTTACTATACATAACACAGTGCGCAGGAATACTTCAGCAATAGATCACGACAGGCCATGGTATATGCTCATTATACCACACCTAAGGTTGTGCATTATACCCTTAGGTGTGGTACAATGAGCATACCACAGGCTGAAGTGAGCTACAGTATTGCTTTTATAAAACGGTTACCAAGTATGTCAATTAGAAAGGAATAAACAACTCTAATTTAAATGGCTGTTATTCAGAAATCATACTCTTCCGTGTAATAAAATAGTCCCTCCTGGCTCCCTGCACAGAGCCGACGCAGTTGCTGAACAACGTCAGATAGCAACACAGGCTTGGTGACAAACAAAGAGCTATCGTTAGTGTGGTGTGTTCTATGTTGATTAATTCTATGTTGTGAGTAACAGGAAGTCTTGTGGAACCCTATAGGCTGCTGGGGCGGGTTGTTATGGTTGGTTACTTCCTAGAGCTTGCTACGCTAAATAAATAGATTTGATCATAGTTCACAGTTTGTCTCACATTGCTTCTTTTTGAATATACGACAGTTAGCTAGATAACTTCGGCTAATGCTTGTGCTTGTGCTAAGCTTACTTAACGCTAATGTTTCCATTTCGGTAGGCAGCTAGCGAATGTTGTTGTCGCCGTTAGCTAGCTAGTGGCTGCCGAGCGGCTACCGAGCTGTCGTATACTGATGACATCACTAGCAGGAGACAAGAGTAAACACTACCGCAAGGCACACAAAAACAATACATATACTGTATATATATATACCGGAAGGCACTCTGGGTATTGTGGTGCGGAGCTACCGTTTGCTAACCTTGCAAGCAAGCTTGTGAAAACAAACAATACCGCCCCCATCTGGCAATGTCAGGTTACCTGTTTGCGAGGCTAGTAGCCTAGCTAGCTACCATTTGTTTTCTCAGTTTTCTCATAACTGTGGTATATTAGCGTGGGATACACTAAATATACCACAGCTGTGCGCCAATCAGATTGCTTTACTTTACTTTACTTTACTTTATTGCATTTAGCAGACGCCTTTATCCAAAGCGACTTACAACATATTACAGCATGGCACAGAAAAATACAACAATAAACCAAAAACAGGAGCATAGACTACAACAAATCAATCTTCGGAGGGGCCCAGGTGTAGCCCGAAAAGGTGGGTTTTTAGTCTCCTGCGGAAAATGGCTAACGATTCGACCAGCATAACAGAGGGGGGGAGCTCATTCCACCATTGAGGAGCCAGGGAGGAAAAAATGCGCGAACGGGCCAAGCGACCCCCGGGGCCACGCAGTGATGGAGGGGCGAGGCGAGCTGTGCAGGTGGAGGAGCGGAGAGAACGATTGGACGTTGGGAAGCTGACCAAAGATTGCAGATAGGTAGGGGCTGACCGGTGAACTGCCCGGTAGGCCAGTACGAGAGTCTTGAATTTGATACGGGCCACAATGGGGAGCCAGTGGAGGTCGCGGAGAAGGGGAGTGACATGGGAGAATTTAGGTATGTTGGACACCAGACGAGCAGCTGCGTTCTGGATGAGCTGGAGGGGTTGGATGGCCGAGGCAGGTAGCCCCGCCATAAGAACATTACAGTAGTCGAGGCGGGAAAGGACAAGTGCCTGGACCAGAAGTTGAGCTGCTTGATTTGAGAGAGCCGTTTTATAAAGGCATTTAGACGCATTTAAACCCTGTGGCATAATAGTGCTAATACTGGGCCTCAAATGTGCCATTCTGTCCTTTCTCCTCTCTGTATGGGAACTTTCCATCTCCTCCGCATATATCGGATCCACCGAGCAGCATTATTTTAATACATGTCGGCGCTACATTAATACTAGCTATCCCCCTCGGTGCCATTTTCTGTCCTTCAAATGTATATAGAGAAAATGTCAGTCTTTCCAAGCCCTGCATACTGAGAGGCCATAATGGCATTAGCACAGCGGGATGGGGGGCTCTGCCATTCACACTAACCATGTTTGCCTTCTTCCATCACGCTACACAACAAAGAGGCTCATCTCATCAATAAGGAAGGTCCTGAACTCTTCAACTTTGCATTATTGCCGCACTGACACAGCAGTAGGAAGCAGCTTGGCTATGAAGGATGTCTCCCGAACACATTCATGCAAACCCGGGGTTCCACCCGAAATATGGTGATTGAATAATGTAAAGACGTGATGGAAGATCTTTGTGTAAAAGGGTCTCTCTCGGCTCAGCGGGAGGGAGAGGAGGGAAAGCGAGGAAACAAAAGCAACGCAGGGACAACTCGCCGACCCCCAGCGTGCAGATATACTGCCTCCTGCCCATTAGGACGCTGCACAAAAAGGACAGGAAGAGGCCCCTCCGTGCATTATCTGTGCAAGATGACCTTTAAACAAAATAACAGTTTTATTTATTTTTTATGCCAAATGTATGGACTATTCCTTCTGGTTTGAATTCGAATCCTGTATCTCAATTATTCTAGCCCGGCATAATCTGGACGGATCAGTTATGATATCAACAGAGGAAAGGACATTTTGGCTATTTTTTCCCCCAGATAGTACAGCATATCCGTGTGTTGGCCACACCTCCACAATCAGAGAGCAATTTTTGCAAGGCTACAGTGGCGGGGAGCGAGGGAACAATCTGAGCTCTCGACGGGTCGTTACCTGAATGCCGGCACCCTGTCGTTGAGCCCCTGGTAGTCCAACTGCCTCAGACTGCGGCAGAAAGCCCAGGTCTGTCAGGTACTTCTGAAGGCTCCTGCTAAGCTCCACCTCCACAGGCTGCAGCTTCCTGTCTCTGGAGCTGCTGTAGGAAGTCATGGCCACATGGTGGAGGGGGACCTTCCTCACTTTGGAAAACTCTCTGGAGATGACTTGCTGGGTGATGTCATCCCGCCATGTCAGACCTGGGCACACGGAGAGTTCATACTGGAACAATTACTTCAAATTCAAAAAGGTTTATCATCTATGGTTTTGGAAATATTGATATAGGTTTGACTTTCCGACACTGCCTACAAACGGTAAGTTAAAAACAGACCATGTGTGTTCTCTGCTCAAGGGAAATTGTTTAGAGTTGTCTCGGTGTTAAAGGGTAAACTTCACAGTGCAAAACAACACAGCAAGGATGAATCAGAATGTGAGAGCAGAGAGGGTCTAAAGTTCTAACACAGTAAGAGTGAGTCATGAATACACACAAACACACACACACACACATAGACATACATGGATGTACGCACACACACACGCATACACACGTGGGCACACACACACACACACACACACACACACACACACACACACACACACACACACACACACACACACACACACACACACACACACACACACACACACACACACACACACACACACACACACACACACACACACACACACACACACACACACACACACCAGCCAGTCAACAAGCCCTGGGAGAATGTCACGCTGCGGCCTGACGCCTTGCCAACATCTCTACTAATTGCCAACACATAGTTGGGATGCAGAACTCCTGGGCAGGGGGCGGGGCAAAACGCAACGGTGCCAAGGCCAGATGGAGCTACCCAAGCAAAAAAGACACACAAAACATGGCCGCATTCCCAACAAGCCAAAAGGCATAGCATTCCATCAGCAAAGAGCAGAGGAATACTAAAGATATGATACTTTTGTCTGACGCCAGGATGTTCACTGATGACGTTTCCATTCCACTGGAGAAGCATTTTTTAACGAGAAAGAAGTAATTATGGGAATGTAGCTGTGTGGCGTAGGCTTATATTCGTAACTGCCACCTACCAAACCTTTTACTGGGGTCTTTGGAAGTCCTCGTCTAAACTGAAACAAAGAGTTATGCTGGTCTTAATGATGTGAACATATTTAATAGCAATAAGCTAACAGCCGGGGTAAGAATATTATGATAAAAATCAAAGTATCAACGTGCAGAATGTCTTCATTAGCCTGGTTTCTCACCCATAGACACTAGGTATTCTCATAGATATTCATAAGCACCAGATGAGGATCTGAGCAATGCAGAACAGCTACAGATGCCTCCAGTCATTCTTGGCAACGCTGAACAGAGCACAAAGCAGCGTATGTTGTCGTCGTTCTGGAACGCAGCTCAGCCATCCATCCATACAACAATAACATTTAACTACCCGTGGCTTACCCGATGTGTGGTATACCTGCTATACATTAGTGCCATGATGATCATTTACGCTATCATCAGTGGAGATGGGGAAGCGGTTCTGGTTTCAACCCTGAAGGACCCATAAGGTACCTGCAGTTAACTGTGACTGGTTAATGGATTCAGTGGCGATGTAAAATCCTGATGTACCGGAGCAGGGCGAGGCTGACACTGGCTTGGCAGTGTAAACGTCTGATGGTAGTGGAGCAGGGTGCCGCTGACACTGGCTTGGCGGTGTAAACGTCTGATGGTAGTGGAGCAGGGTGACGCTGACACTGGCTTGGCGGTGTAAACGTCTGATGGTAGCGGAACAGGGTGCGGCTGACACTGGCTTGGCAGTGTAAATGTCTGGTGGTACCGGAGCAGGGTGACACTGACACTGGCTTGGCGGTGTAAACGTCTGATAATACCGGAGCAGGGCGAGGCTGACACTGGCTTGGCGGTGTAAACGTCTGATGATAGCGGAGCAGGGTGACGCTGACACTGGCTTGGCAGTGTAAACGTCTGATGGTAGTGGAGCAGGGTGAGGCTGACACTGGCTTAGCGGTGTAAACGTCTGATGGTAGTGGAGCAGGGTGAGGCTGACACTGGCTTAGCGGTGTAAACGTCTGATGGTAGCGGAGCAGGGTGACGCTGACACTGGCTTGGCGGTGTAAACGTCTGATGGTAGCGGAGCAGAGTGAGGCTGACACTGGCTTGGCAGTGTAAACGTCTGATGGTAGTGGAGCAGAGTGAGGCTGACACTGGCTTGGCGGTGTAAACGTCTGATGGTAGTGGAGCAGGGTGAGGCTGACACTGGCTTAGCGGTGTAAATGTCTGATGGTAGTGGAGCAGGGTGAGGCTGACACTGACTTGGCGGTGTAAATGTCTGATGGTAGTGGAGCAGGGTGAGGCTGACACTGACTTGGCGGTGTAAATGTCTGATGGTAGTGGAGCAGGGTGAGGCTGACACTGGCTTGGCGGTGTAAACGTCTGATGGTAGTGGAGCAGGGTGAGGCTGACACTGGCTTGGCGGTGTAAATGTCTGATGGTAGTGGAGCAGGGTGAGGCTGACACTGACTTGGCGGTGTAAACGTCTGATGGTAGCGGAGCAGGGTGAGGCTGGTTAATGGGTTCAGTGGCGGTGTAAACGTCTGATGGTAGTGGAGCAGGGTGAGCCTGACACTAGCTTGATTGACTGTGACACCTCTATCCCCCCTGTCTCCTGGGGGATGCACTCATTTCCATACATACCAGGTTTGTGTGTGTGTGTGTGTGTGTGTGTGTGTGTGTGTGTGTGTGTGTGTGCGTGTGCGTGTGCATGCATGCGTGTGTGTGTGTGTGTGTGTGTGTGTGTGTGTGTGTGTGTGTGTGTGTGTGTGCGTGTGCATGCATGCGTGTGTGTGTGTGTGTGTGTGTGTGTGTGTGTGTGTGTGTGTGAGAGTGTGATGGGCACACTTGAGGGAAAAGGCATGCCAGTGCAAATTAAGGAATCCAAATGAACCATTTTGTAAAAGAAGAAGTCGGGAAGAAAAGTGGTAGGGCCTTTACGGTTGGATTCCCCTCAATCAACCTCTCAGCTGATTATCCTGGCGCTGAGCAGCTAAATGCCATGCAAATTCATCTGGAAGTCCAGAGGAAGAGCGAGCTCTATCACCGAGCGCCGCAGGTTTTTGCCTGTTAAGGATAGCATGCCGTCTCAGGCAAATGCCTCGCTTAATTAATGCCTTGCCATTAGCGCAACAGCTTTCAAACAAGCAAGATATTTCTGTTGGCCTCCTGTCTGTTTTCTGTGTGACAGAGAGAGAGAGTCAGAGAGAGAGAGAGAGACAGTGGGTGGAGGGAGAGAGAGTTAGAGAGAGAGAGAGAGACAGAGGGGGGAGGGAGAGAGAGAGAGAACGAGATGGCCTTCTAAATATTCAAAGCCTATTAGCTGGGATCCTGTCTAGGTGTCTTGTTGTTTCATCTGGTGTTTTTGAAATGCAGATTTTCCCCTTTCCTTTCGTTCAGTCCACCAACTGATTTTAAAGGCAGTAATGGAAGAGAATGTGAATAATTTAGCAACAGGTTCAAGCTAATTAGCTGGAATGAAATGTGTCAATCCAAATTTGACATATAAATTAAAATGAAACAATGTCGCAATGCTGTGGCAGTCAGACTTAAAATATGAACACATTTGTTATGCGTCATGGTTTTATAACCTAAAATGTATTTGCTGTAAGCAATTAAGTCAGTTTTATGTCAATACTGTAAGATGAATAAAAAGGTAAAGAAACACACAAGTACAACTCATTGCAAAAGTATCCAGTTTTTTCTATGTGGACTTACTTTGAAAACATTGCTCAGTATTGCTGTTTACAAAGTCATAACACAGAGTCTAGCGGTCCCTGTAGAGTGTCAATGAAAGTCGACTAAGAGCCAAGCTAATATGAATTGCTAACTGACCATTTTGAAATGGCCACCTCAGAAGTCATTTCATATTGCCAGTATCGCAAAGCAATTGGTGAACATCTGCGAGGGCACAGAAAGATTATTTGCAAGTCAATAAACATTAAAGCAAATCATTATGCTCAGAATAAATGTGCAGCCTCTTCTTTGAAACGATCCTGCCCCCCACACAGACATGATCCTGCCCCACACACAGACATGGACTCACACTGAATGAGTCAATAAAGCACTCTTGTTTTCCTCGTAACATTCCCGTTTTCACACACAAGTTGGTGTGAGAGAAAAATATGACTCTATGGCTCTATTCTCCCACAGGCCATCGGCGCTATTACGGGCCTTAACCGCAAAAAAACGTGCCTTGCGCCTGTTTCGGCAAGATAGCAATAGGCTTTAGGCTGCCAAATGCGCTTTAGGCCGAATGGGCGTGGCGCAGTCCCAAAGTGGGCGTGTCGGCGCTAAATACCAGCCTAGTGATATCTTGGGACCTGGCCTACATTTAGCGCTTTGCGCTTTTGTAAAGCAGGCCTATTCTGTGCCTTCACTGCTTCTTCTCTGTCACCCTTCTCTCTCTCTCTCTCTGAGTTCCCAGCATGCATTGTGTTTCTTCATTTCGCTACTAAATAGCCACCAAATGAGCCAAAATAGATATAAAAGGTAGTTCTAAATTAATGTGTAATGGTAACACAGCCTGCCATTGTCAACATTTCAATATTGGACCAAATAAAACCTCGAAATGAAAACACCACCCTATGTGAAACATATATGTCCTCCTGGGCCTATATATACCCCTTGTCGAGTTAACGTGATTTAGAGAAGTAACAGCGGAACGCGCTTCGGAACGCGCTTCTAATGGCATCTGCTATACTGTGATGTCCCTCCAATAACTTGGCCCTATTTCACATTTAGTTTTACAATAAAAACACATTTATGCAATGACTTGACATAATGTAGGGTATATTTATGTGCATCATCCTTCCTGCAGCAGGCGAGAGAAAATGATATCTTTCTGGACAAACTTTCACCAATCTAATAGGCTATATTTTTCTAGCTGATGCATAGAACATTATTTTCACTTTGATCTTGCTATAGTGTAGCGTATTTACATGCTTGCAGTATTGAAACTGCAGTTAGATTGGTTTGAGAAGCATAATAATATGGAATAATAGCCTATAATGCAGACAGACAGGCTGGATGAAGGGAGGGGGGGGGGGGCAGAGCGTTTGGCTTTCGTCTGGTTTTGCGGGATCACTGGAATTGGAGCTAAAAAGGCAAGCGTGCGATTCGTTTATTGCACTTATCCAATGAGCATGACGGTGCATAATTTTACGCTTAAAAGGCGTGGTTGTAATGCTTTGGGCTGCATCTAGCGCCAGCACGACGATATCAAGTGCGCCTTTCCACGCCCACTGCTTTGATCTGCGCCTGCCGCTCGGCCTAGAAACTGCGCCGATGCAACGATAGGGGCCATATGAGTGTTGCTTTCTTTTTTGCTGCTTGTCTTATATTTGATGTCATATGGAGCCTTTCGGCCTAAGAATTTCACATGAGTGTAGTCTACTTGTACAACTGGAGTGTCAATAAACATCTTATCTTGGATCTTGAACATTACTCATTTTGCACTATTGCATAACAAGTGATAAGAGAGCTATGCACAACCCGTGCAGCCTCAAGCAACTTTATTCAAGATTTTAATTGAGGTAGGCTTTAAAATGGTTGGGTTTACATTGGGGTACTGTACATGTATATCATCTGCCAGAGGGTAAGAGCACATATTCAGTGTGGAGAATATGAGATGGGTCAGCCAATATTCTCTGTGCTTGCCAAGCGGTTACCTCCGGGGCTGAAAAAAGAAGCCAACACCTGTCAATCACACAGTGTGGGTGGGGCCTCTTCCCATACATCACACATGTCAATAAAACAATATGGGCGGGGGCTCTTCTCACACATCACCTGTCAATCAAACGGTGTGGGTGGAGCTTGGAGAATTGTGGGAAAATAGAAAAAACGCTTTAGTCCCTTCCTGCCTATTCCAATGCTCAATGTGCAGTTTCAGACCCTGCTGAGCTGCTGTGTTAAATGAAAATAAATGTAAAAATAAGTAGGACCGGAAAGCTGGTGACATGTCCAGAGGGACAAAATCATGCAGACTTTAAAGAAGATAGAAGATAGATAGATATACATACTAGTACTACTACACTACACTATTCATGTTGTATGGGGTCTGTTTGGGATCTTCTAAACTACACAACATTTTGGATTGCGTAGAATAGGACCATTTGAAACAGCGCCACCCATAGGAGGCCTTACCAGAAACAACCAGGTATTCAATGGTGACACTACAACAATGTATTCATCTTTGTGAATAAATGTTTTACCATTTGAATCATTAATACTGGACATAGCAAGCTTTTAAAATACATTTCTATTGACAACAACAATCAAGGGGTCTCGGATCCCCCGAGACCACCTGTATTTCGCACCCAACTTACTACTGTCCTAACTGTGCATTACTATTACTATTTATGTTTTACTCTATATAGTTGTTAATGGTATTATAATGTTATTACTGCCACTACTGTGCATCTCTGTCTCTCTCTCTCTTGCTCAATCCATCTCCTCATGGCAGATGATTGCCCACCAAGAGCCAGGTCTGCTCAAGGCTTCCTCCCTGTTAAAGGGGTCTTTCCTTGCTGCCATCACTAAGTAAGGGCATGCTCTTGTTGGGAAATTGTTCCAATCTACCTGTGCAGTAAAGTAGCCAGTGCATGCGAGAATAGTTTCAATTGTTGGGTCTAAAATATAAAGAGCCTGGTCTTCTACCTGTCTATTTGTAAAGCGCCTTGAGATGACTCAGGGGTTCTCAACCTTCTTTGGCTTGTGACCCCATTTTGACGTCACAAAAATCTAGGGACCCCAGACATTCAAATTCCGGTACATCGGTGATGTCACATGTAACAGTATGCTGACTTTTCTCTTATAATTCTGACTTTTTGCTCCGATCCGGCTAAGCCACAATCCGATCCGGTTCCGATTCCGGGGGTCAAGATCCGATTCCAGAATCGATTTTCGATTCCAACGATTCTCGATTCCAGAATCTAGAATCGATTCTCAATTCCAACGATTCTCGATTCAAGAATCTAGAATTGATTCTCTACAAAGAGGGATTTCACTCTAGTTCTAACTCTAGTTCACTCTAGGGATTTTACTCCAGTTCGCTGTGTGCTAAAAAAGCAGAATATAGCAGAATAAAGTGTATAACATTATATAGTGTTATATTGCAATAACACACAAAGGCAAACCTAACTTCCAGTTAGGGTTGTGCCGATTGGCGATCGGATCGTATGTTGCCGGCTGAAATGACGATTGATTTTCCCTAGCCGATCTCGATCGCCCCCGCCCCCCGTGTGTGGCTGCTCCCTGACAGCAGAGATGCGCTGCAGCAGTTTGACTGAGCAAGTTGTGTGTTCAGACCAGACCATTAACAAACGCTACTAGCCTACTGCATTCAAACATGTTTCTGATGTCCGCAATGAGCCCTGCCACCAAAATCTACAATCTACAAAATCTTATAAAGCTCCCTGCCGTCGCCCGTCCCCCAAGCCATCTCATCTCATCTTCTCTTCTCATTCTCCACATGCCGCGCCGCCTGCCATGCAAAACTACTCTGAGCTCAGCTCCATAAGAGTTATATGTAGGCTAGATGTAGGCAGGCACTATGACCAATGAATAAAAAAGTGTTATACTGTAGTTTTGCGGCGCTGTCAGTCAGAGGCTGTAATTAATCGTCCTACCCGTTCTCTCTCTTTCTAAAAAAAAAAAAAAAAAAAAAAAAACTAACCCAAACTTGTACCACTAACCTAAACTTGTACCACTGTTCCTTTAGAAGTTGTAGTTATCATAGACTGTGCTCCATAGTAGATTGCTCTATTGCTGACAAAAATGTGTTATTGTAAGTCGCTTTGGATAAAAGCGTCTGCCAAATGACGTAATGTAATGTAATGTACCTGTCCGTCATGCAGTGCTGCGGGAGGATGAAAGCAATCCATTCCAGTCTGTCCAAACTTAATACCGATCTAATCTCAGTATGAGATGCAGGGAAATATATTATAGTAGCCGATGTGTTTAGAAGAGCATTGTCACGTTGTCCAGACAGTCTCGCATAGTATAGCGTTATATTTTACATGTTTGCTATAGGCTATTTAAACTGCCATGAGATTTGTTTGCGGAGATGACGGCAGGGATGAAAGTCGCTGTGTGGGGGGAGGCTCACTTTTAAAAGTCTGTAGGCTACGTGTGTCTATGTGCTTTGGTGCGACAATATCACTGCATCTCATGTTCAGTTTAACATTATTAGTATCTTATCTTATCAACGTTACTTCGAGGAGGCAAGGCAGTGGAGAACGAGAGTGAAAAAAAGAAAAGAGACTGAGATGCAGATCAAAAGGCAAGCGCCGGCAAACAGGGTTGCAATCAGACCTTACTAACGAGGCTCACCGCGGACACCAGAAACATGTCCAAATATACAGCAGCAGCATCCATTCACTGACAAATATTCCAAACAAAACACACTCACTGCTGCGCCACACATCTCTCTGCAAGTTGCCATCATCAGCGTCCACTGACACGCACACACTGTCCAACCACGGGGGGAAGGGGGGGGGGGGGGGGGGGATTTGCGATGACATCGTGCATTGGCGATGTCAAAGGGTGGCGATTGGACGATCTGACTGAGGTCAAGATCGCGCAACTCTACTTCCAGTATTTCTCACACCACAGTCAGTGACCATGCTGAACTTTAATAAAACAAGTAAAGTTTCTCTTCAACTTCAAGTATTTCTCACAGGGTTCATACACATTTTGACCAATGGATTTCCATAACGTTTCCATGACTTCAAAAGAAATTTCCATGACCAAACATTTGTGAAGTCTCGGTGTATACATGAAAAAGTGAGTGAGTTACGACATTCTACTTTAAAATGTCACTAGCCTACACTTCACTTACTGTAATGCAGCCTTTAAAACCAGGAAAATACAACATTTATGCCGTATAACCCTATCCAACATATCTCATATCACAATATTGATATAAAATCGATATATTGCCCACCCCTAATATTGAGTGCCAAAATCAACCTCCCAATGATGCAATTTGCAGAAAAATATCATTATTACATTTCATTGATTATCAATCACTGCTTTCAACTTCTTTCTGATGTAAATGCATCTTGTGAAGTTAAATGAGCTTGAGGTCAGTTATTTATGAATTTTAATCACTCACTTTCAACTCTTTTGCAGGAGTGGTTGACTCTAAATCAAGGGATCCACTTTCACTTGACCAACTTGTCCCTGCCCTGCTTTTGAGCACTGACCAACATTGTAGCCTATTATAACAATGAACGCTTGCTATGCTATCACTTATCGATGATGCACAGCCATCATGTCATTTTACCACAATAATTACCGTAGATCAAGGCCATAGTGTTATTAAAGCTTTTAGGCTACATGGTATACCGTGATCTGATGTCCCCTATACCTAAGTTTATGCGATTTCTTTGATATTTTTGCAACCAGATATTAATCACTTATTAAACAGCGTCATGACTCAATAACGTTACTTGGCAGAGGGTCTGCGCTCGTACTGACGGTCAAAAACATTTGCTTGTCACAAAGAAATAACACTCGTTTGACTTGACTTATTTGAGGGAATGTAATTATGTTATCGATCACATTCGCTAACCTGTTGCTCTTTGAACAAGTCTGGATTTGCCCAAGCTGGACGTGTCGGCCCCCTTCGCCTGCGCGACTTTTAAACATAGTTTACAGACGGGCTATGTTGTGTCTGTGGGCTTCACCTTACTGTCAGCAACATAACGTTTGCTACAGACGTTGGTCTGCTGCGGTTTGTGTTGTCTATTCATCTTCTTTCAACAATGTGAAATCATGCCATGTGCTTTCTGATGTTAGTTGTGTTCCCGGCCCGCAGTACTTAATTTTCGTTTCGCAAGTCTTGCAGATAGAAGTACTGTAGCAGCAACTAGCTAAATAACTGTTGTTAACGTTAGAGTAGTCTCGCTTGCCAGCCTCCCCTCACTTCCATGAGAGGAGTCTGGCTGCATGGCTGCTCTACAGCTGCTCTCCCATTGGAGGCGTCCATTTCAGACACAGACGCATTTCCGCTCCCCGCTTACAAGCTCTGTCATTGGCTCCGACCATGTCAATCAGAGCGGCTTCTGCTCCCTCCTTCCTGTGTGTCGCTGTAAATAGTCCCCAGCGCTGCCAGACTCCTCTCATGGAAGGGAGGGGAGGCTGGCCAGCGAGACTAACGTTAGAGCTATGAAGTTTAGCCTGGCCTTTAGCCTAGCCTTTTAGCCACACTGCCTGGCCAGTTGCCGCAACAACAACTACGGAAGCTGGAAAGGGCGAGCGGCGGTGGGGAAGCAGTGCGGAGGGAAGGAGAGAGAGATAAAAATAATCAAGAATCAATTCTTGGGAGTTAAGAATCGATCCAGGAATCGTGGCATTAAGAATCGTGAACCTTTCAAGAATCCATTTTTTGGAGACCCCCTACTTTTTCCCTCAGAATTCTGACATTAAAATCTAAATGCTGATTTTTTTCAGAGATTTCTGACTTTAATCTGAGGATTCTGACTTTAATCTCAGAATTCAGATCCCCCCCCCTCAAAATTCTGACAGTAAACTCAGAATTCTGACTTTAATTAAAATTATTGAATGAATGTTTAATGTTAATTTAATTTAAAATTAACTTGAAATCACACGTTTTTTTTCAGGCGACCCCATTTGAATTCCAGGCGATCCCACTTCGGGTCGCGACCCCAGGGTTGGCTAACCACTGAGATGACTGTTGTGATTTGTATCTATTTGTATCTATAAATATATCGTCTATAAATATCAAATTGATTGATTTGATTCAACACAATGCGATTCAGCATCATACAATTCAACACAATGCAAAAGAAGGATGCTTATACAATTCAATAATGTGACCAGGACGCATTACTAGCTCCACTCGTTTTCCATACAAGCCCCGCCCTACTCTGCCACTGAACACCCTACTCTGCCTCTGATTGGCTTACCCTGATATTGTTACCCTAACCCCAACCAATCGTCACTCCTCATGCCTAAACCCAACCTCCTTGTGCCTAAACCCAAGCCAATCAGAGGCAGAGAGGGGCGTGTCTTATATGGAAAACTAGTGGGATCCAGAATAATGTGATTAATTATAGAATAATTTCATGGTTCGCAGATCACGTGTATACTTTCCCCAACCTGGTTTAGATGAAACCACGCCCCAAACTCATTTTATTGGTCACCGCAAATGCTTCTTCCTGAACACGTGCCACAAATAAAAAAAGAAAATTCCTCAAGATTAGGGTTAGGGGTGAAAAACGTTCAGCTCAAGTTGTGCTTGAGCTCGTGGCCTAATGCGTAACGCGCTTGCCTTCCAATCTGACGACAGGTTTGATTCCTCATCAAACCACACACACTTTTGCTCACCGTCTCCAAAATATTTGACTGGTACTCTAAGGCCTACAAAATCGCACTTCAGGCGGAGGCAGAACTCGCCATCTTTGGCTGCTCAGAGTCTTCTCTGAACTTCCCTACAGCTGTGCAACAGTCTTTGACGCAAGGGACAACTGTTGCCAAGAAACTAATCCTGAAGGAATGGAAGTCCCCCTCCACACCCTCTTTTAAACTGTGGCTGACGGATATGACCTCTGTTATACGGATGGAGAGACTTAGGGTCCTGAGGACTCACTTAAGAAATTCTCTGCCATCTGGGACCCGTTTCTAACGTACCTCATTGAGGTTGGGTGCGACGGGTGATTCGCCAGACTGGTTCCCCATGGATCCCCTGTGTGAGATCCTGGGCACAATACGCAAGCATATAAGCAGTGCTTATAAGCACCTTACAAGACTGGTAGCATGACGTCACACTGAATGTTGATAATGTGTTTGTGTTTGTTTGTTTGTTTTTCTCTCTTTTGTTTTCCTGTGTCTGAGCCTGTTTGTCTTGTTCGTATGTTGTTCCGAAAAATTTAAAATAAAATATATATAAAAAAACACACACACACACACACTTTTAACAAGCATTTTTCTTATTTTAAAACATTAGGGTTAGGCAAGTACAACGATTTGGTTCGGGTTGTGGTAAAATAAGAAAACCCTAAGCCTAATCTTAACGCATTTCTTTTTACTTTCCGCACGTTTTCAGGAAGAAGCAGTTGTGGCGACCAATCAAATGAGTTCGGGGCGTGGTTTCATCTAAACCAGGTTGGGAAAAGTATACACGCTGCCAGATCGTGTCAAATATCGGTCTATTCATTTTCTGTCTTTTCTTATCTCCATCTCTCCTTCTCTCTCACTTTCTCATTCCTCCTCTCGCTCTCCTCTCCCCTGCCTTCTTTCTGCTTCTCTACTTCCCTTCTCTTGCTCTCTCTCTCTCTCTTTTCCTTTATTTGTTGCTTATATCAACACTCTCGATTGCACACACACACACACACACACACACGTCACACACACACACACACACACACACACACACACACACACACACACACACACACACACACACACACACACATTTAGGGGAGCTGTAATGATTCCAAAGCAATATGACAGCCGCCTGGCTATGAAAGGTGTGTAGACACACTGCGGTTGCACACTGAATACTAAAGTTGCTTGGCTTGGGTGCTGTCTAATATAAAAGTCATTGGCAGTTGGGATGACAGTGTCTCGCACTCAAAAGGTATTGTGGTGAAAATGTAATAGCAGACAATGTGCTCTCCCAATGGGGACACATCCAGACAAGCCAAGCCCTTTTGAGCAGGGGTCAATTTCTATTGATCTGAATGACATTGGTGTTGTGCAGTGAGCACAGATTGTGTGATTTCTACCTTGCGTCTCAGATGCAAGATAAAGAGGATTGTAAATCGATTCCATTGATGTTCCTCCTCGTTTTTTCCTCATCTCTTCGATTTAGGTTACAGTACAATGGTCTCAAAAACCCTGTCTGGGCTTCAACGAGGGTGTCCCGCGTCTCAGAGATGACACTTCAATAGCTGTTGAGCTGATAAGAATAACGCGCCGCCGAGCGTTAACAGTGTATTGTGGACCCATCCGAAGATAATGCTCCCTGTCTCAGTCTGGATGCGATTCTACAAGACGGAGAGGAGAAATGATTCAAAGTGATGATGTCATGTCTGCAGCCTCCGTGAACGCTTGTCTAAAAACACAAGGTCAGAGAGCAAGTCTCATGGCGAAAAACATCCAAAGGATTAGAAACACCTCTTCAAATTACACGCCGGATCTCCTCTCATCCTCCTCAGTCTCATTTGTTTATTTCTAAAGAGTAATTAGAATAAATGTGTGGTCTCGCTCAGCTTAATATTCATCACTGCAATTTTCTTTTATTTTTCCTATGGCCGACCGCTTACTCTTAATGATTTTCAACACTAGTTTACGCCTGTTAGAAGATATTAAGCTCAGAGTGGCCTGCAAAGCCAATTATGGCGGGAGGACTGGTGTTTGTGGTCATGGTCGGTGTTAAAGGTGTCTACTGCCCCCTGGTGGGTAATCTCAGTAGTTGCCGTTTGCTCAAACCTGAGGAGAAAACACCTTTAAATCACATTTTCTTACATGGAGACTTCATATATTTGTTATGCTGCTTGCAACATAAATGTAAAGATCTAAGCTACTCATGCTATGTTTCTAAGACTGTTTTTCTTCTTCTTCTTTTTTTTTAAACCAAATTTGTGGCATTGCATTTACACTGCCTGACAATGCACTAACACATTGACATCTGGCCAACCCCAGCTTGATCTGCCTGTTGAAATCAGCAGACCCATGCATTTGTCGGTTACAGCAATGGCTTCATAAGACTCTAGACTGCCTGCTGGAGGCAACCGTCATTTTCATCGGTTGCTCACACTGTAATAACCAACAGCAAGAGCACCATCAGAGAAAGCTCTGTTCACCAGCATCAGTACAAGCCACGCATAAGAAATCAGCTACTGTATATAAACATGACAGAACTGGTGAGATGTTGACAGAGGGGGAGAAAGCATTTCAAAAAGAGGACAGAAAATACTCTCTGGGACTCAGACTGGGATTTTCCTTCAACAGGACATTTGAAATGTGTATGAGCCTAGTGAAACTCAGCGTTGCTCCAGGGTGGGAGACTGGAACTACTAATTAACTTAAATCCTATTGCAACTATAAGTACACAAGCAGCCATATTAGGCCATACAGCTCCTTTTGTCATGAAGACCTCCTATTGTCTATTGTCCTATCCTATTGTCTGCAGTGTGTCCCCCAAAGATCTACGCCGTTCTAACAATCAATCACACTGCACACCTCACAGTTACTCTAATATGATCACACTGCACACCTCACAGTTACTTTAACGTGATCACACTGCACATCTCACAGTTACTCTAATATGATCACACTGCACACCTCACAGTTACTCTAACGTGATCACAGTGCACACCTCACAGTTACTCTAACATGATCACAGTGCACATCTCACAGTTACTCTAACGTGATCACAGTGCACACCTCGCAGTTACTTTAACGTGATCACAGTGCACACCTCGCAGTTACTCTAACGTGATCACAGTGCACACCTCGCAGTTACTTTAACGTGATCACAGTGCACACCTCGCAGTTACTCTAACGTGATCACAGTGCACACCTCACAGTTACTTTAACGTGATCACAGTGCACACCTCACAGTTACTCTAACGTGATCACAGTGCACACCTCACAGTTACTTTAACGTGATCACAGTGCACACCTCGCAGTTACTCTAACGTGATCACAGTGCACACCTCACAGTTACTTTAACATGATCACACTGCACACCTCACAGTTACTCTAACGTGATCACAGTGCACACCTCACAGTTACTCTAACATGATCACAGTGCACACCTCACAGTTACTCTAACGTGATCACAGTGCACACCTCACAGTTACTCTAACATGATCACACTGCACACCTCACAGTTACTCTAACGTGATCACAGTGCACACCTCACAGTTACTCTAACATGATCACAGTGCACACCTCACAGTTACTCTAACATGATCACACTGCACACCTCACAGTTACTCTAATATGATCACACTGCACACCTCACAGTTACTCTAACATGATCACACTGCACACCTCACAGTTACTCTAACATGATCACACTGCACACCTCACAGTTACTCTAATATGATCACACTGCACACCTCACAGTTACTCTAACATGATCACACTGCACACCTCACAGTTACTCTAACGTGATCACAGTGCACACCTCACAGTTACTCTAATATGATCACACTGCACACCTCACAGTTACTTTAACGTGATCACACTGCACACCTCACAGTTACTTTAACGTGATCACACTGCACACCTCACAGTTACTTTAACGTGATCACACTGCACACCTCACAGTTACTCTAACGTGATCACAGTGCACACCTCACAGTTACTCTAACATGATCACAGTGCACACCTCACAGTTACTCTAACGTGATCACAGTGCACACCTCACAGTTACTCTAATATGATCACACTGCACACCTCACAGTTACTCTAACATGATCACAGTGCACACCTCACAGTTACTTTAACGTGATCACACTGCACACCTCACAGTTACTCTAACGTGATCACACTGCACACCTCACAGTTACTTTAACGTGATCACAGTGCACACCTCACAGTTACTCTAACATGATCACAGTGCACACCTCACAGTTACTCTAACGTGATCACAGTGCACACCTCACAGTTACTCTAATATGATCACACTGCACACCTCACAGTTACTTTAACGTGATCACACTGCACACCTCACAGTTACTCTAACGTGATCACACTGCACATCTCACAGTTACTCTAACATGATCACACTGCACACCTCACAGTTACTCTAACATGATCACACTGCACACCTCACAGTTACTCTAACATGATCACACTGCACACCTCACAGTTACTCTAATATGATCACACTGCACACCTCACAGTTACTCTAACATGATCACACTGCACACCTCACAGTTACTCTAATATGATCACGCTGCACACCTCACAGTTACTCTAACGTGATCACACTGCACACCTCACAGTTACTCTAATATGATCACACTGCACACCTCACAGTTACTCTAACGTGATCACAGTGCACACCTCACAGTTACTTTAACGTGATCACAGTGCACACCTCACAGTTACTTTAACATGATCACAGTGCACACCTCACAGTTACTTTAACATGATCACACTGCACACCTCACAGTTACTCTAACATGATCACAGTGCACACCTCACAGTTACTTTAACATGATCACAGTGCACACCTCACAGTTACTCTAACGTGATCACACTGCACACCTCACAGTTACTCTAACATGATCACACTGCACACCTCACAGTTACTCTAACGTGATCACAGTGCACACACTGCACACCTCACAGTTACTCTAACGTGATCACAGTGAACACACTGCACACCTCGCAGTTACTCTAACGTGATCGCAGTGTACACCTCGTAGTTACTCTAACGTGATCGCAGTGCACACCTGACAGTTAGTCATCTACAAAATTAGCACTAACTGTCAGCATACAAGCCATACAAGCCAATTAGATGGCTGCTGGAGTTCCAACGATGATGGCACAACAATGGCCCCATATGAGTCAAACGACCTGTCCTAGCCTGATGGTGCCGTGCCGTGCCGTGCTGTGCCGTGCCGTGCCGTGCCGGCCAAAGGGACAGCTTGGCTATTTGGCTTGCCTCACACAATGGCAGTAGACGCGCATTGCTGTAAGCACTGTACACAACTGATAAAGGCTGTTGAACAAAAAAAGACACACAGACAAAGACAGGAAGGCAAACAGACAGTACCTCTGTGAGCCAGTTTCTGTAGGAGGATCCTGAGGCGTTGCAGCGCAGAGGGAGAAACATCGTATGTGTACAGGTCAACTCCAGCCAACTCCTGGCACCTTCCGAACACGCTGTCTACAAAATAAGACACACAGAACAACATTAGCATCATTATCTGGGATGAAAGACTGCATATTCATGAGGGATGTGTGGGTGAAAGACTGCATGTTCATGAGGGATGTGTGGGTGAAAGACTGCATGTTCATGAGGGATGTGTGGGATGAAAGACTGCATGTTCATGAGGGATGTGTGGGTGAAAGACTGCATGTTCATGAGGGATGTGTGGGATGAAAGACTGCATGTTCATGAGGGATGTGTGGGTGAAAGACTGCATGTTCATGAGGGATGTGTGGGTGAAAGACTGCATGTTCATGAGGGATGTGTGGGTGAAAGACTGCATGTTCATGAGGGATGTGTGGATGAAAGACTGCATGTTCATGAGGGATGTGTGGATGAAAGACTGCATGTTCATGAGGGATGTGTGGGTGAAAGACTGCATGTTCATGAGGGATGTGTGGATGAAAGACTACATGTTCATGAGGGATGTGTGGGATGAAAGACTGCATGTTCATGAGGGATGTGTGGGTGAAAGACTGCATGTTCATGAGGGATGTGTGGATGAAAGACTACATGTTCATGAGGGATGTGTGGGATGAAAGACTGCATGTTCATGAGGGATGTGTGGGTGAAAGACTGCATGTTCATGAGGGATGTGTGGGTGAAAGACTGCATGTTCATGAGGGATGTGTGGGTGAAAGACTGCATGTTCATTAGGGATGTGTGGATGAAAGACTACATGTTCATGAGGGATGTGTGGATGAAAGACTGCATGTTCATGAGGGATGTGTGGGTGAAAGATTGCATGTTCATGAGGGATGTGTGGGTGATTGACTGCATGTTCATGAGGGATGTGTGGGTGAAAGACTGCATGTTCATGAGGGATGTGTGGATGAAAGACTGCATGTTCATGAGGGATGTGTGGGTGAAAGACTGCATGTTCATGAGGGATGTGTGGATGAAAGACTGCATGTTCATGAGGGATGTGTGGGTGAAAGACTACATGTTCATGAGGGATGTGTGGGTGAAAGACTGCATGTTCATGAGGGATGTGTGGGTGAAAGACTGCATGTTCATGAGGGATGTGTGGGTGATTGACTGCATGTTCATGAGGGATGTGTGGGATGAAAGACTACATGTTCATGAGGGATGTGTGGGTGAAAGACTGCATGTTCATGAGGGATGTGTGGATGAAAGACTGCATGTTCATGAGGGATGTGTGGATGAAAGACTGCATGTTCATGAGGGATGTGTGGGTGAAAGACTGCATGTTCATGAGGGATGTGTGGATGAAAGACTGCATGTTCATGAGGGATGTGTGGGTGAAAGACTACATGTTCATGAGGGATGTGTGGGATGAAAGACTGCATGTTCATGAGGGATGTGTGGATGAAAGACTGCATGTTCATGAGGGATGTGTGGATGAAAGACTGCATGTTCATGAGGGATGTGTGGGTGAAAGACTACATGTTCATGAGGGATGTGTGGGTGAAACACTACATGTTCATGAGGGATGTGTGGATGATAAAGACTACATGTTCATGAGGGATGTGTGGATGAAAGACTGCATGTTCATGAGGGATGTGTGGATGATAAAGACTGCATGTTCATGAGGGATGTGTGGGATGAAAGACTGCATGTTCATGAGGGATGTGTGGATGATAAAGACTGCATGTTCATGAGGGATGTGTGGATGATAAAGACTGCATGTCCATGAGGGATGTGTGGATGAAAGACTACATGTTCATGAGGGATGTGTGGATGATAAAGACTGCATGTTCATGAGGGATGTGTGGATGAAAGACTACATGTTCATGAGGGATGTGTGGGTGATTGCCGGTGGTGTCGAACAGTGGTTCACAACGTGGGGTCCAAGGACCCCCAGGGGTCCTTGAGGGGGTTCCAGGCGGTCCCCAGCAAATTGATGACTTGTTAAACTTCAGCATTATTTAATTTAAAAGAAGTTAACACAATTAGAGAATGTAGAAGAATGACTGTTTTGATCATAGTTGGACTGTCATCTCTACTGTACAGGTAGTCATGAGATCCTGAACAAAATCATAACCAACAGTAAGTTGAAGTATTCTCAGTTTTGGGTCTGAGAAACATTTCATCAAATGTGGGTCTGTGCCCACAATGTGTACTAAATTAGGGGTCTTTGATATGAAAAGGGTTAGGGTTAGGGTGAGGTTAGGGTAAGGTTAGGGTTAGGGTGAGGTTAGGGTAAGGTTAGGGTTAGGGTGAGGTTAGGGTAAGGTTAGGGTTAGGGTGAGGTTAGGGTAAGGTTAGGGTTAGGGTGAGGTTAGGGTAAGGTTAGGGTAAGGTTAGTGTGAGGTTAGGGTAAGGTTAAGGTGAGGTTAGGGTAAGGTTAGGGTAAGGTTAGTGTGAGGTTAGGGTAAGGTTAGGGTGAGGTTAGGGTAAGGTTAGGGTTAGGGTGAGGTTAGGGTAAGCTTAGGGTAAGGTTATGGTGAGGTTAGGGTAAGGTTATGGTAAGGTTAGGGTTAGGGTGAGGTCAGGGTAAGCTTAGGGGTGAGGTTAGGGTAAGGTTAGGGTGAGGTTAGGGTAAGGTTAGGGTAAGGTTAGTGTGAGGTTAGGGTAAGCTTAGGGTACGGTTATGGTGAGGTTAGGGTAAGGTTATGGTAAGGTTAGGGTTATGGTGAGGTTAGGGTAAGCTTAGGGTGAGGTTAGGGTAAGGTTATGGTGAGGTTAGGGTAAGGTTATGGTAAGGTTAGGGTTAGGGTGAGGTTAGGGTAAGCTTAGGGTGAGGTTAGGGTAAGGTTATGGTGAGGTTAGGGTAAGGTTATGGTAAGGTTAGGGTTAGGGTGAGGTTAGGGTAAGCTTAGGGTGAGGTTAGGGTAAGGTTATGGTGAGGTTAGGGTAAGGTTAGGGTGAGGTTAGGGTTAGGGTGAGGTTAGGGTAAGGTTATGGTAAGGTTAGGGTTAGGGTGAGGTTAGGGTAAGCTTAGGGTAAGGTTATGGTGAGGTTAGGGTAAGGTTATGGTAAGGTTAGGGTTAGGGTGAGGTTAGGGTAAGCTTAGGGTGAGGTTAGGGTGAGGTTATGGTGAGGTTAGGGTAAGGTTAGGGTGAGGTTAGGGTTAGGGTGAGGTTAGGGTAAGGTTAGGGTAAGGTTAGGGTTAGGGTGAGGTTAGGGTAAGCTTAGGGTAAGGTTATGGTGAGGTTAGGGTAAGGTTATGGTAAGGTTAGGGTTAGGGTCAGGTTAGGGTAAGGTTATGGTAAGGTTAGGGTTATGGTGAGGTTAGGGTAAGGTTATGGTAAGGTTAGGGTTAGGGTGAGGTTAGGGTAAGGTTATGGTAAGGTTATGGTAAGGTTAGGGTTAGGGTGAGGTTAGGGTAAGGTTATGGTGAGGTTAGGGTTAGGGTGAGGTTAGGGTAAGGTTATGGTAAGGTTATGGTGAGGTTAGGGTTATGGTGAGGTTAGGGTAAGGTTATGGTAAGGTTAGGGTTAGGGTGAGGTTAGGGTAAGCTTAGGGTAAGGTTATGGTGAGGTTAGGGTAAGGTTATGGTAAGGTTAGGGTTAGGGTCAGGTTAGGGTAAGGTTAACGTTAGAGAATCACTGGTGTAGAAAACAGATTGAACACATTTTACTGCACAAGGATTGTGGCTCTGATGGAGGTGGCTGAAATGCTGTAATAATGGCGTGCGGCACCTGCAGTGTCTGTGTGCTTTTGCCTTCCTGCTTTTGGGGAGCTAATAGCTGACATCTTTCCTCTGACAGCACTGCGATAAGCAGCCGTTCATGGCAGGAAGGACTTTATCAGGGACCCCGGTAATCTCCCTATCAGCAGGCCTCCCGCCTCAGTCAATACGGGTTGCTAGGCAACCCACGCCACAGAGTCCCTATCGGCCCCATAACTCAATAGCTGGTCTAGACTGCTGAAGGATGCTGAGACTCAGGGGGTCAGCATGCAGTGTGGAGAGGGAATGCTCGGAATATAAATGACCCGCGTTGTCACCTTCTCTCAGCTGGGGAGGTAAATCCATGCATCTTGTTGGCTAAACTCACGGAGTGAAAGTCCACGTCAAAAATCATCTCAGGAGATGAGGCTGGGAGATTCGATTTGAGCTGTCTCCTCTGTGTGTGTGTGTGTGTGTGTGTGTGTGTGTGTGTGTGTGTGTGTGTGTGTGTGTGTGTGTGTGTGTGTAATCATGCATGATATTGTGTCTGAGCATGCCTCTGTGATTAGATGGGATCTAATGATGTGAATCAACACTTGGTCATGCACCACAGTATCCCATTAATTAGCCCCAGGATGTCTGACTTCAATGGCACGACTGATGCTCGCTGACACATTCGGCACCTCAGGACACACACACATTCATGTCCATTATATTCTGCAATTTTCTGTCTTCTCCTCTCATGCCGTTTTTATATCGACTATATAAATATAGATATGTGTGGCCTATTATGGCAAGGATATACAATCAATGAAACATCCCCAGTGAAAAGTATGCAATCATCTATGTAATATAATATTTTGACACTGGAGCATCTTCAGTTGCATCTTTGCATTAAGAGTGAAAAAATGAAATCTTCACTTGTATTTAATCGATCTACTGTACACATCACTGGGCATCATTTTTCACCTTGGACTAAAATTAAATCTTTTTAATTACTGCGCCATGTTCGTGTGTAAAATTGAGTGGCTGATAATTACAAAGAAGATAATAATGTGATGTCAGATTAGTCTTCTAAATGAGAAAGCTCGTGTTTTCCTGACTTCCCCTACCCTGTGACCCGTTAAATGACAGCTTTATCCAAGAAAAAGCCTATGGGAGGTGGTGAATTAGTATAGACAGCAGCGTACAAAGTGGAGGAGTTATTTGGAGATCTCAGACAGATAGATCTATTGCACAACAAGCCCACCCATCTTCTCTGGGATTGTTGCTGGTGAGACGCTGGTGAGACGCTCGATACGGTGAGAAATAATAATGTCTCGTCTTTAGAAAGAGCTCATTTTAGTAGGATTTATTTTTCCCAACTAGAAGGTACCAAGCAGGGATTACGCAAGAAATGAAGGGAGGCTGGTGACATAAGAAGCGACAGGAAACTGTTAAATGTTTGATGCTCTGCATTGCTCGTTGGTTTCCATGGTAACGGCCACCATTAAACATGTTATTTTCCCCTCAGTTGCCAGGGACATTCCCGGTAGCTACCAGACAGACAGGCAGGCAAACAGACAGACAGACAGAGAGACAGGCAGACAGACAAACAGAGAGACAGGCAGACAGACAGACAGGCAGACAGACAGCCGGACAAAGAGACAGACAGACAGACAGACAAACAGGCAGACAGACACGTACGCATACACAGTTACACAGTCTTTTAGTGCATTAGAAATACAATGTCACAACAAAGGAATCCTTGGTTGATAAACATGACAAATGATTGATTTTCGAGGTGTGAGAGCTCCACTTCTAGAGACGTTGAGCCATCCAGAGCCATATGCATGATAAATCAGAAAGCATTGCTCTGTCACTTTACAGTGTGTATTCACAATACTGACATTATTAAGACAACAACAATGGTGCACCTTAGTTGATAGGTTGCAGAACACAGATTTCTTTTCTCCTGTATTTGACATCTGAAAGCGGCGTTTTAATTTCAGGCTTGGACGAGCACAGCATGTATCTGCTAGGTGCTAGGTCCAAGAAGAGTTGTTGTCTCAAAGCAACACAAAGAAATGCAGTGAAATTTAATGTCATAGGATTATATTTTAGAATATGTCACCAGATAAAATATAGCATTTTTGCAAGACAGCTATAACATTAATGTCAAACATTCAGAGCCATTTAGGAAGGAAGCCGAGTCTGTCGTGAACAACAAAACACTCTGATTTTCTGATGATACTCTGTCAAGGTTAAGGAAATATCATTTGTGCCGCCTTGCAAGATGAGAGCAGTGCTGTCAATGTGATGAGCCAAAAAGCAAATGCAATGCAAATTAACCTTGATCAATGGAATCCATAGTGCATAAAACAGGCCACCAAATCCATCCATCAATCTTTGTGTATGTACTGTATAGTATTAAAAATGTAAGTACAGCAGTGATTTTTTTTTTTTTACTATCGAACGTTGCACCTATATAAGTACCATTTTGATGGGAATAAAGAAATAGATTTTCTTTTAGCCAAAAAGGGTAAAGAGCTCTGAATCCAGACTGTCTCTCTCCCCACTGTGACAGACAGTGTGAAATCCGGCTGCTGCTCAAGCTATTTAAAGTGTGAAAAGCAAATGCGTTGGGATAACATGAACAAGCACTAAAGCTGACAGCCAGCAAAGCCTTTCTAAAGGACTGTATGTCAGAAGCAGAGGAGAATGGACCCAGGAGACAAATTAAGTTGTATTGGAAGTGAACAGATGTATCAACCGCACAACTAATGTGTCATGAAAATGAATAGGCCAAATCAATGTGCTGAGATCAGACTGCTAACACGGAAGATAATCGAAATAAAAGCTAATGTGTGATCATCAGGATATGATTAGTCTTAGAAAGATACATCAGACACTCAGCACTACTTGAAAACATATCGCTCATCGAATTGGTTTGTGGAATACAAATCAGCTCTATAGCTGAAGCTGAAACGCTATTGTTTTTGTGTTGGGTTATTATTATTGTTGTTGCCTTCTACCACGACGGAAAAATTTCCGTGATTGTTGCCTGTCATCTAAAGTGTTGTAACTTCATGACCGATTATTGAAATTTTAGGAACATCATGTCTACTGAATTTTTTGCGATTCAACCAAGAGGGGGCGCCACAAACACCAAATATGGGTGTGGCCTAACACGAAACTCCACACCCGTTTGTTCAATGATAGTAAAACCTGGCAGATATAAAGCGATAATTTGGACCATATCCTCAGAACCTCTGACACTTGTTTGGGGATGTCAGAACCGTCCAGAAAAGGCTTGAACGTCTTTTAATTGCGGCTTGTGGCTATATTTCTTACTGTGTTTCTTTATTCAGCACTTTATTCTAGGACTATAGAATGACTAGTGTTTACTTTTAGAGTTGGCAATGTAGTTTAAGCTTATTCTACAATTGTATGTTTTTTCAATAATGTAAATGCATCAAATATAAAATAGGATAGGCAGGACAATATTGGCCCAAACTGCAGCAAGTTGACTAGGAATCAATAAAACACTGTTGGTAATGTGTTTAATAGGAGCCAACTGCGGTCCTGAGGGGCACATGCAGCACTTAACCAAGGCACTTTAGCTGATCATATAAAAGCAGTAAGCCACAGACACTAGAGAGCTACATCAGATTAAAACACATTTCCACTCTCGTGATAATCTCATTTCCTTTTAGAAGAACACATTTTTGTTCCTCTGTAAAAGAACCCCCCTCCTGAAGATCCCAATAAAGATCTGAAGAGTTTGGTTTAAAAAAAGGAAATGTGGCAGTACAAAATACTCCAATTGAATGATGTACTCGCCCCCTAAATTGAAATATAGCCGTTTTAAATCTTGTATTTATACTCAATACCTCTAATAAATGGGAACGCAATGCAAAAACATCCATCTTAACAAGTCATTCAAATCTTATTGTTCTTAAACCAAGATTTAAAAAAGAATCTGCCAGTGAAGTGAGATAACTTCTTTCAGGACTGTCAACATCACAGCATTACTATCAATATCACAGCATTACTATCAAGAAAAGGACACTTGATTCCACAACATCCCTGATTTTTTTTAAATTTCCATTGGAAATCAGGGAAATTATCCAACACCATTGGCAGAATTCTTAACTTATTTTTTTTTAATTCCGATTTTCGGACTCAATAATTGACTAAATTACTTTTCCCCGCAGTGCGATAAATGACATTGAGCCGTGTAAAAGTGGTCGTGGTGAATTTTACATCAGGGCTCCCCTCTCCTCCCCTCAGCCACCTTGCATGGCAACAGTCCTGTTGGCCCGGCCCAGAATAAACCAGGTGACTCCTTCAGGGACCGCGGGAAGAGTTGAAGTGGCAGACCTAGTTACTCCCACTCATCCTCTGTCTGAGCGGTGCCTGCTGCTCGTCAGGAGTCAAATGGGGAGTGGCGGGGTGTCGACGAAGAACGAAACACCTCTTTACGTACGTCAAAAAGGGATCACCTCAAGCCAACATTAGCTTCTTCTTGCCTTTGGGCTGATATTTCTGTGACAGAGTGAGATTTCCATGTGAGAGGAGTGTGGATCTTGCTCACAGTATTCTCTTTCCTCTATAGACTCCTATTCCACTGTGGGTCTCGTGAGACCAGCGCTCAGTAAGAGATAAAAGAGATGGTGAGGAGATGAAAAGAGGAGAGAAATGTGACGAGAAAACACGTATAATCTTGAAAGGGATCACCATCGCCAAAACATCTCTGTCACAGATTATCTATGCTTAATAGCTTATTGTAGCTTCATGTGAAGCCCCCGCCCAAACCCTCCACTCTCTGCCACTGGGTCTTCTTCCTTCGAGGTGTCAGCAATTTCCCTCTATTAGCCTGCACACAGCTCCCTTCTGTACCAAAGCAGTCTGTGTAATTAAAGTCAGTTTCTCATTGGACTTCTCTGCTGTAGCCCCGTCTCTTGCCCAGTTTCCTCCTACAAAAACTGGGTTAATATGGAAATGAGGCTGCAGATCTCCTAACATGCAGCTCTAACATGCTGCAAATGCAAAGGCTTACTGCATGAGAATTAAAAGATTGAAATAGATATTTTTAGTGTGTGTGTGTGTGTGTGTGTGTGGGGGGGAGAGTTGCCAGTCCAGGAGTTAGAAGAGTAAACAAAGCGGCTCCTTTATTGGCTGGCTTCAGCTCATTTGTGAAATTGATTTCATAATGAGGCTGTGAAAAGTCAATGAGGTGAGCAAACAAAACAAACAAAGCAACCTTTAAGCGCAGGCCTTTCATCGTTAAGTTTCAAGGGCGAGGATAAAAACTCACGGAGGCGCACGGCTGGACGATAATTCGATATTATCGTTTATCATCTTTCTGTGGAATCATATCGTGATGATATGAAGATATTTTAATATCATGACACACATTACATTTCTGCTGTCTAAAGTGATGATGACAAGCACATTTTACTTGAAAACTCGATACCTGACCAAATGAGGTATGGTAGGAATAATATTTGAAAATTTCAGTTTTGTTTGACATTACAACATTACCATTCGGGTTCAAGGAGATGAGCATTCATTTCATTATTTAAAATGATTTTGCATACATGAACCATATTGTGATATATATATTGATATCAAGAAAAATCCTTATGATTAACATGATATTGATGTCAACCATATTGTCCAGCCCTATCCTTGGCATGTATGAGAACAACACCAAGTCCGGTAGCGCTGCTTCAGCATCGACACCTTCTCCTATGGGGGAATATATTAACCTTTCACGATGGCTCCGCTTTGGAGATGATCCTGGATATTGACGTTCTATCAGTCTTCTTCAAAGGTAAAGCCTGCTGCGTGATTCTGCTGAAGGCCACACCATGAAAAAGCCTCCACATTTTCCCCTCGCTCATAAGGCGACCCGTTGTCCTGGCAACCGCTGACAGAGACACGTACGTGCTTCTCCCGTGACATGTTGTTTCATACATGAGGTGGTCGGGGGAAACTTGGCCATAGTGGACAGAGGGAGGTAAGAGCCAAAACAACCTCTGGGGATCAATCAGAAGCCTTGCAGTTAATTAGGGGAACAAGGCAACTGCTCTATAGGAAACCTTGTATCTCCAAATTCAGCCATTTTCTCTCTTTTTTTTAAATAAATGGATTTGGTGAGTACCCAAAAATAACCTGTGAAAGTTTCAGGTACTTTGGAGCAGCAAAATATGTTATATTCATGGTTATTAATGTTAATATTACAATTACACTATGCTGAAATGTTTTTTCTTCCTTTCCTATTTTTTTTAGATACAAGGTTTCCGCCCGACAGCGACGATATTTGTATTGTGCTGTTTCTAGCTCCCAGATGTTTCTGTGTTTTTCTCATACTTGACTCGTACGTTTAAACCGAGCTACAACAGATGCTATGAGCAAGCCCTCCAGTCCCCATCTCTCCGTCTATCAATCCCAGAGAGATTAAAAATAGCTGCTTTAGAAGTGTTTTGGGTCGATGGTGGTTGATACCGCTGGGATGCTGTACTATATAATGAGGTGTGGTGGGTGTACTGAGGCAGATCTAAAACTGACTTACCATTGATGCAGAACTCATACGCTGTGCAGAGCTCGTCCTCAAACAGGCAACCTGGAGGTGAGAGGAGGTGAAACAGAAACAGGGAGGGAGAGATAGTTAAAACCTGGAGGTGAGAGGAGGTGAAACAGAAACAGGGAGGGAGAGATAGTTCAAACCTGGAGGTGAGAGGAGGTGAAACAGAAACAGGGAGGGAGAGATAGTTCAAACACAACCTGGAGGTGAGAGGAGGTGAAACAGAAACAGGGAGGGAGAGATAGTTCAAACACAACCTGGAGGTGAGAGGAGGTGAAACAGAAACAGGGAGGGAGAGATAGTTCAAACGCAACACGTGTCACAATTGTAAACACGATGGGGTAGACATTTTTTTAAACAAGGACCTGAAGATTGACCTGATAATCTTTTTTTTTTCGGTTATTGGATCACATAAATCAATGTCAACTTACTGTACAATGGGAGAATAGGGGATTGCTAAATCAGTGTAGGAGGTACGCTTCAACACAGTGAATGACAAATGGCAGTGATGGAAATGCCAAATGACTTTATATAAGATTATATATATATATATACAGTATATATATATATATATATATATATATATATATATATATATATATATATATATTGTTGGAGAAAATATAAGTTCCATGACATTTCCTATTCAATAAGCTAACAGTTGCCTAATAATTGCATACGCATAATTATGCTATGAGTTACCATGACATGACATCTCACACATAGTATAGGACTTCTCCTTTTGCTGAGACCTTGGTCAGTGCGTCGTGCTCCATAACAACTGATAAGTCTCTGTCAGACTGAGACGCACACACATTTCCAAGAGATCATCCCATTCCTCTCCCCCCTCTTTCCTCCTCTCCCTGAGTAGAAGTAATCAATGTCAACTGTCAATAGCCGCTGAATATTTGGACTCTGTATAACGTATCAGAATGTGTACATTGAGATTCAGTCCTCTGACAATACATATTGACAGAGAATGTATGGGTTATTAAATATACTTCTATAAGACATCTTTCTGGCTCCTGGTTTCGATTCATTTGGTTTATATATATTAGCGGATGAAGAGTGGAAATTCCATTCTCTAACATATATATATATATATATATATATATATATATATATATATATATATATATATATATATATATATATATATATATATATATATATATATATATATATATATACACACAGTATATATATATGTGTGTGTGTGTGTGTGTGTGTGTGTGTGTCTGTTTGTCTGTGTGCGTCTGTGTGTATAGAATAGAATAGAATAGAATAGAATATACCAGTACACATACAGACTAGTATGTTGATCAGATGACAAATAGTCAACCAATAGAATTGCAGAACAAAAGTAGCACGATATCACTATTCCCAATAAGTCACCACTGAACAAAACTATACTGCATGAGCACTTGCTGCAGGCATCGCTGCTAATGGCAGAGCTATCAATCATCAATTAGTGTGGCTTCTCCTATGCTGTCTCTGCCACTAATGCCCCAACTCCATGGGCAATGTTTCCATATATGAATATTGTATGAATATTAATGAACTTTAAAGGCCTGGACTGGGGCTGGGTGTTCCAGACTGATAAATGAACAGATGGCAGGAGCATTATGGGGAGCTGTTCCCTGTGTTCATATTTCACACGTGGGAGTTGCGGTGCGCAGGGAGCCAATTGTTCTGCTCGGCGATCTGCACAGGTTGATCCTCCACATCCACCCATCTTCAGAAAGAGTTTAGGGGCTTGAAAGACCTGTTTGTTGGGGCTTTTGGGTCGTGTAGAAGTAAAAGCACTCGCCTACCACCACCGACACCTGGGTTCAATTCCCAGCAGCAGTACTGTACTTCTGGCTTGATCAGACGTTCATATACAGACACAATTGGCTGTGTCTGCGGGTGGGAAGCCAGTGGGATATGAGTCCTGGACCTCTGGTCGGGCCTATTTGGGGGGAGGGGAACTGCGGGGAATAGTGCGATCCTTCCACGCACTACGTCCTGCTGGTGAGACTCCTCACTGTCAGGTGAAAAGAAGTGGCTGGCGACTGCACGTGTATCGGAGGAAGCATGTGCTGGTCTACGACCTTTCCCCAGATTGGCAGAGGGGGTGGAGCAACGACCGGGACACTAGGGGAAATTGGCCAAGTACAATTGGGGAGAAAATGGGAAGGGGGAAGGAGATGAAAAAACTTGATAAAAAAGAGAAAGAAATACATGTTTGTTTGATTAAGAGGTGGATGTTGGTCAAACTTTGTGACAAAACGCTTAGAAAATGGATTACGATAAAGCTCCTCTTGAAATGTGATGTTCCACCTTGGAGACAGAATGCACTGACACGTTCAGAGGTCAAAATGAGATGAGCCAATCATGCAGTCTATCAGAAAGCAATGAGCCACTTACACCATATTGTTTGGCTTTGTTCAGTAAGCTCAGAGAAGGTCCTCTGAAATTGCACTTCCACAGGCTCGCAAACAAACCGGGGCGAGCATGACGTCAGCAGCCAAACGATCATAGAGGCAATCCAAAAACAACTAGGTCACGCATTCAACGCTCTTCCTTCCAGTCTTTTACGTCTATTTGCCTCACTCTGCTCATCACTCTGCTCATCACTCTGCTCATCACTCTGCTCATCACTCTGCTCATCACTCTGCTCATCACTCTGCTCATCGGCACAGCTGATGGAATTGGAATTGGATGCACCCTCTCGGCCCAGTGGCCCTGATGGGCAGCAGCGAGCGCCTGGTGACTGTGAACAGGCTGCGTAGGAGGAGAGGCCGCTGTCACTAGGGGCAGCAGCGAGCAGCTCGTGACTGTGAATAGAGAACAGGCTGCGTAGGAGGAGAGGCCTCTGTCATGAGGCTTCTTAAATAATGAGAAGAGATGGGCGTGAGGAGTCTGTTAATCACTTCACACAGGAAGGAGACATAATCGGGACAGGTGCGGAGGAGAGCGGAACCTTTCAGGCATCACTTGTTCCAAGTTGGCTCCAACTTTCTCTATTTCCAGGTACGTCATTAGGGTAATTACACTGATATGATTATTACTGGCTAATTTGCGTGGAAATGTGATTATACGACACAATACACAGCCATTTTGTTTGGAAGTTGAGGGCATATTTCCCTTTGAGGGTAATGACTTCAATATGTCAGCCAAATGGTTCTTTAATGATGTAGAGTGGGGTGCATCATCATCACAGAGCTGTAAGGTCACTCAGTTCTCTGGAACAAAACACAAAGGCATGTCCTGAGCCCAGGAGAAACAAGTTAGAGACCCCAAAAGACTTTTCAGGCTGTCTTTACACTGACTCCCTTGACATAGCAGAGACCCCAAAAGACTTTTCAGGCTGTCTTTACACTGACTCCCTTGACATAGCAGAGACCCCAAAAGACTTTTCAGGCTGTCTTTACACTGACTCCCCTGACATAGCAGAGACCCCAAAAGACTTTTCAGGCTGTCTTTACACTGACTCCCCTGACATAGCAGAGACCCCAAAAGACTTTTCAGGCTGTCTTTACACTGACTCCCCTGACATAGCAGAGACCCCAAAAGACTTTTCAGGCTGTCTTTACACTGACTCCCCTGACATAGCAGAGACCACAAAATACTTTTCAGGCTGTCTTTACACTGACTCCCCTGACATAGCAGAGACCCCAAAAGACTTTTCAGGCTGTCTTTACACTGACTCCCCTGACATAGCAGAGACCACAAAAGACTTTTCAGGCTGTCTTTACACTGACTCCCCTGACATAGCAGAGACCCCAAAAGACTTTTCAGGCTGTCTTTACACTGACTCCCCTGACATAGCAGAGACCACAAAATACTTTTCAGGCTGTCTTTACACTGACTCCCCTGACATAGCAGAGACCCCAAAATACTTTTCAGGCTGTCTTTACACTGACTCCCCTGACATAGCAGAGACCCCAAAAGACTTTTCAGGCTGTCTTTACACTGACTCCCCTGACATAGCAGAGACCACAAAATACTTTTCAGGCTGTCTTTACACTGACTCCCCTGACATAGCAGAGACCCCAAAAGACTTTTCAGGCTGTCTTTACACTGACTCCCCTGACATAGCAGAGACCACAAAAGACTTTTCAGGCTGTCTTTACACTGACTCCCCTGACATAGCAGAGACCACAAAATACTTTTCAGGCTGTCTTTACACTGACTCCCCTGACATAGCAGAGACCCCAAAAGACTTTTCAGGCTGTCTTTACACTGACTCCCCTGACATAGCAGAGACCACAAAAGACTTTTCAGGCTGTCTTTACACTGACTCCCCTGACATAGCAGAGACCACAAAAGACTTTTCAGGCTGTCTTTATACTGACTCGCCTGACATAGCAGAGACCACAAAAGACTTTTCAGGCTGTCTTTACACTGACTCCCCTGACATAGCAGAGACCACAAAATACTTTTCAGGCAGTCCTTACACTGACTCCCCTGACATAGCAGAGACCCCAAAATACTTTTCAGGCTGTCTTTACACTGACTCCCCTGACATAGCAGAGACCACAAAAGACTTTTCAGGCTGTCTTTACACTGACTCCCCTGACATAGCTGAGACCACAAAATACTTTTTTAGGCAGTCTTTACACTGACTCCCCTGACATAGCGGCCTTGGGTTCCTTGAAAGGCGCTAAATAAATCCAAGCTATTATTATTATTATTATAGCCGAGACCACAAAATACTTTTCAGACAGTCTTTAAACTGACTCCCCTGATATAGCAGAGACCACAAGACTTTTAAGGCAGTCTTTACACTGACTCCCCTGACATAGCCAAGACCACAAAAGACTTTTCAGGCTGTCTTTACACTGACTCCCCTGACATAGCAGAGACCACAAAAGACTTTTCAGGCTGTCTTTACACTGACTCCCCTGACATAGCAGAGACCACAAGACTTTTAAGGCAGTCTTTACACTGACTCCCCTGACATAGACAAGACCACAAAAGACTTTTCATGCGGTCTTTACACTGACTCCCCTGATATAGCAGAGACCACAAAAGACTTTTAGGGCTGTCTTTACACTGACTCCCCTGACATAGCAGAGACCACAAAATACTTTTTAGGAGGTCCTTACACTGTCTCCCCTGACATAGCAGAGACCACAGGACTTGTTAGGAGGTCTTTACACTGACTCCCCTGACATAGCAGAGACCACAAAAGACTTTTCAGGCTGTCTTTACACTGACTCCCCTGACATAGCAGAGACCACAAAAGACTTTTCAGGCTGTCTTTACACGGACTCCCCTGACATAGCAGAGACCACAAAAGACTTTTCAGGCTGTCTTTACACTGACTCCCCTGACATAGCAGAGACCACAAAATACTTTTCAGGCTGTCTTTACACTGACTCCCCTGACATAGCAGAGACCACAAAATACTTTTCAGGCTGTCTTTACACTGACTCCCCTGACATAGCAGAGACCACAAAAGACTTTTCAGGCTGTCTTTACACTGACTCCCCTGACATAGCAGAGACCACAAAAGACTTTTCAGGCTGTCTTTACACTGACTCCCCTGACATAGCAGAGACCACAAAAGACTTTTCAGGCTGTCTTTACACTGACTCCCCTGACATAGCAGAGACCACAAAAGACTTTTCAGGCTGTCTTTACACTGACTCCCCTGACATAGCAGAGACCACAAAATACTTTTCAGGCTGTCTTTACACTGACTCCCCTGACATAGCAGAGACCACAAAAGACTTTTCAGGCTGTCTTTACACTGACTCCCCTGACATAGCAGAGACCACAAAATACTTTTCAGGCTGTCTTTACACTGACTCCCCTGACATAGCAGAGACCACAAAAGACTTTTCAGGCTGTCTTTACACTGACTCCCCTGACATAGCAGAGACCACAAAATACTTTTCAGGCTGTCTTTACACTGACTCCCCTGACATAGCAGAGACCACAAAAGACTTTTCAGGCTGTCTTTACACTGACTCCCCTGACATAGCAGAGACCACAAAAGACTTTTCAGGCTGTCTTTACACTGACTCCCCTGACATAGCAGAGACCACAAAAGACTTTTCAGGCTGTCTTTACACTGACTCCCCTGACATAGCAGAGACCACAAAATACTTTTCAGGCTATCTTTACACTGACTCCCCTGACATAGCAGAGACCACAAAAGACTTTTCAGGCTGTCTTTACACTGACTCCCCTGACATAGCAGAGACCACAAAAGACTTTTCAGGCTGTCTTTACACTGACTCCCCTGACATAGCAGAGACCACAAAAGACTTTTCAGGCTGTCTTTACACTGACTCCCCTGACATAGCAGAGACCACAAAAGACTTTTCAGGCTGTCTTTACACTGACTCCCCTGACATGTCCGTCAAACTTAAAGCAGCCATACGATCCCTCTTGACCATGCATCTCACCGCTCTGCAATTAGTGTCAGTCCATTCAACTTTACCTCCTCATCACTCCCCTGCTTAATTCATTGGGTTCTCTGGGAGGCCTTGTCAGCTCTCAATATTAATTACGACCTTCCATGTAATGAAGGATCCACCCAAGCATAGTCAGACATTGTGTGTGTGTGTGTGTGTGTGTGTGTGTGTGTGTGTGTGTGTGTGTGTGTGTGTGTGTGTGTGTGTGTGTTTTGTGTGTGTTTGCATGTGATAGGCAGGGCATAGGATTGATAACGCCACATCGCCTTTCTCCGACACCATGCCAGAGATGATTAAATTGGGTCCTTTTAATTAAAATGCAATCACAGTGGATGCTGCCGATTACCTCGGTCGAAAACGGGATTCTAGGCTTGTCCTGACTGAGGAAAGAAGCGGGAGGGGGGGGAGGTAATGTGTCCAGTCTATATCTTAATGAAGCATCCTGACAATGAATGGGCGCACTGTCTTGCATAATGCAAGCTGTACGAGCTTAACCTGACGCTGCCAGATGGTTTGTTTTCACATAACCATCTGGCTCGCTCAGGAAACCATTTCAAAGGGCAGGCACTTTCAAGAAAAACCTGGCAGGTGATTGGATGAACCATCTGTTCATCACATCTATCACAGGCTCGCTCTCACTGGCATCACACCAAAGCCCGCCCGTAGCTGCCTCATAGGATGCTGATTGGTGTGAACAACTGGTGGTTTCGGATTCAAACCAATAGACTGGAGCGTGACAAAGATGGATTTGTTGTGTGATCGTGATCTCATGATCTCGCGCAAATCCATCTGCCTCACGAGGTTACAAGCTAGTTTCACAAAAAACAATGACCTTAGTGCTTACCCACAAAAAGCATAAAAGCCACTATTGAGTGTTGTCATGTCAACACCATCATTGTTCAAGCTCACTAGGTCGTCAATAGGAAGCTGGATGATTAGTCAAATAAGAACAGCCTCAGTGGGATTCAGATCAATAGAGAGGGAATGAATGTGCATTTAGTTGCTTTTTGTGTCATGAAGAAGTGTCATTTTCTAATGTGCAAAAGCCTTTCAAACCCTGACTGCTGGTGTTTATCCAATGCCCACATGTGTACAGTGATATATACAGTATACACTTACAATATACAAAATCACAATTAAACAGAATAATCCATCAGCCTACTGCTAAATCAGATTGGTGAAGCACTGATGAAGGAAGTGTGTTAACTAACAGGTGCTCTAAATGTAGCTTCCCTTCCCAAAATAGTCACTGGTTGACCTAATTCACAGTGAGGCAGGAAGAATCCGGGAGGTCAATATATGGTGAGTCAGATCACATACTGATTTCTTTTTACATGATATAGATAGTACTGTATATCATATTAAAAAAAAATCTTGTATTCACAAGAATGAGTGGAAAGCAAACTGTAAATTGGCACATCCACGGCAGCCCTATAAAACATACAGAGTTTAGTCCTATCCATCCATCATCACAAATGACTCCATAAAAGGCCAGTCTATTTACGTCCAGCACACGGTGTTAGTATGCAGAACGGGGGACTTGAATCAATTAAGTCTGGTTAATGTAAGTACCTGTGACCTAGACCTCTGCCAGGCCTGTATCCTCTGCTGCCCAGCAGACACAGACACTTTCCCAAGACGCCCCCTGCCTGCCTTCTTACAGATAGGTGCCACTGTGGGCAGCCAGCACATGTACTGTATTAAGCAAGCAAGAAGCAGCACACACACACTAAACACACAATTCAGCTTCAGCTAAAACCTCAGCTACGCGCCAGCATGTCAGCTACGCGCCAGCATGTCAGCTACGTGCCAGCATGTCAGCTACGTGCCAGCATGTCAGCTACGCGCCAGCATGTCAGGGAAGCGACAGCATGTCAGCTACGTGCCAGCATGTCAGCTACGTGCCAGCATGTCAGCTACGCGCCGGCATGTCAGCTACGCGCCGGCATGTCAGCTACGCGCCGGCATGTCAGCTACGCGCCGGCATGTCAGCTACGCGCCGGCATGTCAGCTACGCGCCGGCATGTCAGGGAAGCGACAGCACGGACGTCTGCCCTCGGGGGTGCGATCACGGGAAAGAGAATGATGGGGAGAGAGCGGGGGATGAGAGGAGGAGGATGTTTACAGGGAAAAGCTCGTCTCGGGGCAGAAAAGTAATTATATCAGAATGATTGAGCATGTCTCATTAGATAAAATAATATAACCATATTAATCTGCCAGCTAATCTTCACCTCTGCATTATCCTGTCATTCGGTGTGTTGCATTCTAATAACGCATCCACCCACCCTCACAGCAGGTTCAGGTCTGGGGGGACTGCTTGAAATCCTCTCCAAGATTGATCTGTGATTGGCTGACCTTGCCTGTAGGGGGGAAGTAACTATTAAACCTGTCCTTAAAACGCAACAGCACCCTCCGCTGAGCAAGAATTCAGAGACCTAAGTGATTGTCCACCTGCCCTCACAGGTGGTTGGCCAGTGCCAGGATACCATCTGCGATGTCTGAGGGGCCAAGGAGGATGCTGGGAAGTTTGGCAGCGAGGAGGACAGCCACTCCCTGAGACTGCTGCAGTTTAGGACATTTCAGTCTCTGAGGCCACCAACATGTCTTTTATTATAAATACAAGCTTCTACCAAGGACTCCTCATTCCATTCTCTCTCTACCCTCTCACACCTGTACTGTCACACCTGTACTGTCACACCTGTACTGTCACACCTGTACTGTCACACCTGTACTCTCACACCTGTACTGTCACACCTGTACTGTCACACCTGTACTGTCACACCTGTCCTGTCAGCCCAGAAAGCCCATTTAGAACAGTGCAACGGCAATAAAAGAGTGCGAGTGAGTTGAAGCAAGCCGCTGGAGCAGCGAGAGGAGAAAAGAACATTACCTGGAAGCAAATTAGCATCAGCTTGACACCGTGTCCACAGATTTGAACACTTCATGTCATTTAAGCTCCCCCTCTGCTCAAATTAAAGATGTCTCAAAGCTTTTCTCAGCTCCAAAAAGGTCTGCCCTGCCCCGTGCTTCACGACACGTCAGCCACTCAGCGATCACACTTTGTTATCCTTATTCTCAATAATTCATCATTCTCCAAGTGTTCTATCCTCGGATGATAAGACCTGAGTTATAACGAGGCTGTTTTGCCTTGAAATGAAGGATTAATACTAGATTACGCAATGGCCCAATATTTCATTAAGAACATTGTGTGTGTTTTTCTGTGGAGAATCAAACTGCGAACAATTCATTTTCACACCATAAATATGTAGAACCCTGAGCTACATTAATATTGACGTTGATTTTTTTAATGTATCTTTTTACATGAAAATGCTGTTTTGTGCTCAAGACAAATTCAACGCAGCCGACAATAAATCTAAACTAAATCTAAAAACATGAATAATTACTGCAGTAAAAAACACAAAAAAAACAGCATTTGACATAAATCCTCACATCTCGCTGACTGGGGTCTACTGTAGTTCATTTTGAGGTCACTTTTATTGAAGGGGGAACCTGACATCAAACCACCTGATAACCAGAACAGTGTAACCAAACATATTTCTCACCGAGTTTCAAGAGAATTTTCCCCAGAATTCCTAGGGATGCAGGTCACGCTCAGGCACTCAGCTGTCAGCTCCAGGCGACAGCCCAGACAACGGCCATGAATTAAAGATGGCAGCATCAGTGCGGCAGCAGAGGACCCAGAAATAGGCCGGCTTGAGCTTTTCCCTGACCCGCACTGAATGATTCACATTGGGTTTTTCCCCTGATTCTGAGGTGTGATTGGGTGTGGAAGTAGAGACCAGAGGAAGTCAAAGGCCTACGCATCCATATTTGCTTCTTCAACCCACACAGTCTAGTCCCATAGACTGTATATAATATATGGACATAGGCGTGATGTCACGTCACCCATTGGTTTTGGAGCCTTGATGTTGGCATTTTCACCGTCGGCATCTTGGTTAATTGAAGACAGAAGTGATGTGTATTTGGATGAGAAGAGCCACAGCATGGCCTGCTATTGGTCAGTGATCGGTGAGGTGCGCGATCACTGGACAGGCGACCTGTCAATTACACCCCCAAACATTGTCTTTTTATCATCTATTTCCCTAAAAATTAGACCATAATTTACAAAATGAACATCATGCTGTATTGAAGAAGACTTGGAAGGAGCAATTGAGGCCATAAACCCATTAGGAAAGTGTTTACTGGGGCCATAAATCAAGTGAGAAGTAGCATCATTTTCCCATTCACTTCCATCGGTTATTTTTGTAGCCAGTGGAGTCGCCCCCTGCAGGCCATTCGAAAGAATGCAGGTTTAAGGCACTTCCGCATTGGCCTCACAAACGGAGCTCCCAGGAGGTAGCATACGGTCTAGTCCACAGGGAAATCTCTAGTCCTCCTCCTTAGATGCACTCATAGAGGTTTTTTCACCCTTTCATTTGTGAGAGCTCAATCGATTCTGACTCTTGTAACTGGCAACCAAATCTCATTTAAAGTATTAAACAGCAAAAGACCAGTTAGCTGTAGCCAACTATGTTACATCTCTTGGGGAAACCGAAATATCTAGTTTAAATGGCAATAGCTGATGTATCTGGAGTTTGCCATTGCCATATGCAAAGTTCCTCACTCCCCTGCACTGAGAGATGGTCCAGAGTATTAATCAATAAAGAAGCAGACGCATCGCTGCTTTTAATCACAGCTGAGATGGTATAGATTAATTCTTCTGCTCAACTCGCAGTCTTCAGAATCCTCATTAATGTGTTATTGTCCTCATTATAAATCTTGGCTCCGCAACACAGAGGTGACCTTCTGACTGACCTCCTATCACCATCCTCTCATTTAAAGCAGTTGAGCCAATTCTCCTTCCAATACTGGAGGATATTTTCACTTTCCAGTCCCCACCACACCGGGATCTATTTTCACACTCCCCGCCACACTGGGATCTATTTTCACACTCCCCGCTACACTGGGATCTATTTTCACACTCCCCGCCACACCGGGCTCTATTTTCACACTCCCCGCCACACCGGGATCTATTTTCACACTCCCCGCCACACTGGGATCTATTTTCACACTCCCCGCCACACTGGGATCTATTTTCACACTCCCCGCCACACTGGGATCTATTTTCACACTCCCCGCCACACCGGGCTCTATTTTCACACTCCCCGCCACACCGGGCTCTATTTTCACACTCCCCGCCACACCAGGATCTATTTTCACACTCCCCGCCACACCGGGATCTATTTTCACACTCCCCGCCACACCGGGATCTATTTTCACACTCCCCGCCACACCAGGATCTATTTTCACACTCCCCGCCACACCGGGATCTATTTTCACACTCCCCGCCACACCGGGCTCTATTTTCACACTCCCCGCCACACCGGGATCTATTTTCACACTCCCCTTCACACTCCCCGCCACACCAGGATCTATTTTCACACTCCCCACCACACCAGTATCTATTTTCACACTCCCCGCCACACCGGGATCTATTTTCACACTCCCCGCCACACCGGGATCTATTTTCACACTCCCCGCCACACCCTCCCCGCCACACCGGGATCTATTTTCACACTCCCCGCCACACCGGGATCTATTTTCACACTCCCCGCCACACCGGGATCTATTTTCACACTCCCCGCCACACCGGGATCTATTTTCACACTCCCCGCCACACCGGGATCTATTTTCACACTCCCCGCCACACCGGGATCTATTTTCACACTCCCCGCCACACCGGGATCTATTTTCACACTCCCCGCCACACCGGGATCTATTTTCACACTCCCCGCCACACCGGGATCTATTTTCACACTCCCCGCCACACCGGGATCTATTTTCACACTCCCCGCCACACCAGGATCTATTTTCACACTCCCCGCCACACCCTCCCCGCCACACCGGGCTCTATTTTCACACTCCCCGCCACACCGGGATCTATTTTCACACTCCCCGCCACACCGGGATCTATTTTCACACTCCCCACCACACCGGGATCTATTCTCACACTCCCCGCCACACCGGGATCTATTTTCACACTCCCCGCCACACCGGGCTCTATTTTCACACTCCCCGCCACACCGGGATCTATTTTCACACTCCCCGCCACACTGGGATCTATTTTCACACTCCCCGCTACACTGGGATCTATTTTCACACTCCCCGCCACACCGGGCTCTATTTTCACACTCCCCGCCACACCGGGATCTATTTTCACACTCCCCGCCACACTGGGATCTATTTTCACACTCCCCGCCACACTGGGATCTATTTTCACACTCCCCGCCACACTGGGATCTATTTTCACACTCCCCGCCACACCGGGCTCTATTTTCACACTCCCCGCCACACCGGGCTCTATTTTCACACTCCCCGCCACACCAGGATCTATTTTCACACTCCCCGCCACACCGGGATCTATTTTCACACTCCCCGCCACACCGGGATCTATTTTCACACTCCCCGCCACACCAGGATCTATTTTCACACTCCCCGCCACACCGGGATCTATTTTCACACTCCCCGCCACACCGGGCTCTATTTTCACACTCCCCGCCACACCGGGATCTATTTTCACACTCCCCTTCACACTCCCCGCCACACCAGGATCTATTTTCACACTCCCCACCACACCAGTATCTATTTTCACACTCCCCGCCACACCGGGATCTATTTTCACACTCCCCGCCACACCGGGATCTATTTTCACACTCCCCGCCACACCCTCCCCGCCACACCGGGATCTATTTTCACACTCCCCGCCACACCGGGATCTATTTTCACACTCCCCGCCACACCGGGATCTATTTTCACACTCCCCGCCACACCGGGATCTATTTTCACACTCCCCGCCACACCGGGATCTATTTTCACACTCCCCGCCACACCGGGATCTATTTTCACACTCCCCGCCACACCGGGATCTATTTTCACACTCCCCGCCACACCGGGATCTATTTTCACACTCCCCGCCACACCGGGATCTATTTTCACACTCCCCGCCACACCAGGATCTATTTTCACACTCCCCGCCACACCCTCCCCGCCACACCGGGCTCTATTTTCACACTCCCCGCCACACCGGGATCTATTTTCACACTCCCCGCCACACCGGGATCTATTTTCACACTCCCCACCACACCGGGATCTATTCTCACACTCCCCGCCACACCGGGATCTATTTTCACACTCCCCTTCACACTCCCCGCCACACCGGGATCTATTTTCACACTCCCCGCCACACCGGGATCTATTTTCACACTCCCCGCCACACCGGGATCTATTTTCACACTCCCCGCCACACCGGGATCTATTTTCACACTCCCCTTCACACTCCCCGCCACACCGGGATCTATTTTCACACTCCCCGCCACACCGGGATCTATTTTCACACTCCCCTTCACACTCCCCGCCACACCAGCATCTGGCTCTCAGGTATTTGGTGTGGTGGTGAGCAATAACAATAAGAAGCCTGCATTCTTTCCAGCTTTTTTCCTCTGAGGCAAAAACAAAGATGTGTACGTGGGAAATGGTTTTAACATCATACAGGGTGTGTGTGTGTGTGTGTGTGTGTGTGTGTGTGTGTGCGCGTGTGTGTGTGTGTTACATTCTAGCCCGGAGAGTAAAAAGCCTCTATCAAAATTTTATTTAATTTTACATTATAACATAAACGAAGAGCAGAGGATGCCCCTAAAATGTACTATACACTTCCTTCCTCCTCTCAGCGGTGGCAGGCACACATCCTCCTTGACCTAAAATTTCATTTTGGATTCACCTTGGACGGAAGCAGGCAGAAAATGAGGAGACGGCTCTCCTCAACACGTCGATCTGACACGATTCTGTCTGACTTGCTTCCCCTCAAGAGCCAGTGACATTTGTCTGGAAAGGCACAGGAGCACAGCCGGCCGCTTCGCTCCCACTCATTGGTCTCGATAAGCACTCCAAGCCAACACACTCCTCCGAGCATCTGTTGAGTCGCAAAGCAACATCGCACTTCGTCTGTTATCACACCAGCCGTGGCAGCATCCCAAGCCAGGAAGATACAGCCTGCTCTGTGCCGCTTTCTGCAGCTCAATGCTTCAAATGTTATCACACCTTAAAGGTTAGAACACTGAAATTAACTACAGACTCAAAAATCCCATATTCCCTTTATGGCTGAAATACAACTCGCAGCACAGCAATTCCATAAACATGCAATGAATAGCTTATCAGGCTACAATTCATGTGGAACTGAAGTGAATGCCTAAAAGCTAGACTGTGCCAGCTGTATCTAGGTTGACTGCAGCTGAGGAGAGCTAGATCATGCTGGTTCTTAGTTAGAATCAATAGGCATATATTACATTCAACAACAGACGCCGGGCCAAAAAAAAAAGATAGAACATGATGTCAGATCAATTACACTCATATTGAATGCAGCAGCTGTCGAGATTATCAATTTGGAAAAACAGGCTTTGCAAATAACACACCAAATGCTCAGTGATCATCATTGAACCATCCTGCACAGACTGCGTGGCCCCAATCTGCAGGCATGTTCACAAAGGAGGGAAGCATTCACATGAAGAAAATCTCACAGACATCTGCCATTTAGCACATTCTAGACAGGGATCACACCCCAACTGTCCATCAAGTCTAAATGCATTGCAGCCTTTACTGAAAGAGTGAGGAACACACCATGGCAGGGTTATAGTTGTGTTTATATGTTCCCTTAGCATCTCTCCTTGGGTGGATTTTTATTGTAATTATGGTTTGGCTTTGTTTGGTTTTTAGACAGGGTTTCTGAATTGAGTGTTCTTTCATAATTATGAAATGTTTTACCTTTTTTGACATATAGTTTTAGTATACATTTTTGACAGTTGACCAAAGGATTTCCCCCATCCTATTCTATATACATTTCAGTTGCTCTAAGACATTGGTTCCCAAACTGTGGTCCGCGGACCACCCACCCGGTGGTCCGCCAGAAAATATATATATATATATATATATTTTTTTACAGAAAACAGTTTTTACATACACATTAACCCTGAGGAGTAGCCGGATTGGGCCGGTTTTCAGAAATATCGCGATATTTGGGAAATATCACAATTTTTAACATTTACTTTCAGAGGCTGTAGCAGGCTCAGTTTTAAAGCCAGAGTGGGGTTTCTGGTATCATATGAAACTATAGACCTAAGGAATCGATTTGTACCAACCATGTCATGCTAGCTTGTCAGGAAGGTAGCTCAATAACACTCACATTCACCATGGAAGCTGACCAGTACAACTACAGTCTGATCTGTTCACACTCGCACACACATTCGCCATGGAAGCGGAGTGCTGACCAGTACAACCACAGTCTGATCTATTCACACTCACACATTCACCATGGAAGCTGACCAGTACAACCACAGTCTGATCTATTCACACTCACATTCACCATGGAAGCTGACCAGTACAACCACAGTCTGATCTATTCCCACTCACACACACATTCACCATGGAAGCTGACCAGTACAACCACAGTCTGATTCCCGATATAGTTCACTATGATAAACACTACATGGGGAATAGTGAGTGAGTGAGTGAGTGAGTGAATGAGTGAACCATTCCAAACACGGCTCAAGTCTCCACAAGCCCTGAGATGCCAAGTTGACTTGAAAAGACATCATTTACAACCTGTTCTTAGCTGAAATCTGCACTGTTACCTGGTGCTCAAGTAAGAATAAAAAGGGGACGTCCAGCTGCACATATGGATATATTTCAGCTAAAAACGGGGTGTAAATTATGTCTTTTGAAGTCAACTTGGCATCTCAGGGCTTGTGGAGACTTGGATTACGCCAGGTGAGCAGTATGGAAGCTATCCCTTTGAAATAATCTGATCCTGTCAGTGGTAAAAACAAGCTTGTTTAGTGCAGTAGGGGCATGTGGGAAAAGCGGCTGCCAACTGAAGCGATCTCTGTCAATACTGCATCAATTTCAAAGATTTCTCTTCACATTACCAAGTTATACATAAAATAAATAAATAAAATAGGGTCCAGGTTGAAAAATACAGACATTCTCCTTTTAAGGGCCTTGCTCAAGGGCACCTCAGTGGTGGCAATCTGGGAACCCAGAGTCTATTTTTATTTGAATAATAGACTCTGGGACAGCAGCCCTACCGTTTTTCCCAGCTTCCTGCCACCGTCACTTCCTTTTCCGCGTCCACGCTCCACTGTTTACAGTCTAAATTTGCGCCGCGACTTTCCAGGAAATTTCCACTGTTGTTGTAAGACGAGATTACATCTTCTATGCAGTGTGTTTATGCGTTAACGTTATCAGCGAATAGCCGAAATGGACCCGGAAAAGGAAGTGGCGGTGGCTTTTCTGTCACTTCCGCTTTCCTTTTCCGCATCCATTTCAGCTATTCACTAATAACGTTAAAACTGCATAGAAGACGTCAACTCGTCTTACAACAACAGTGGAAAATTACTGGAAAGTCACGGCGCAAATTGCTATTTAGACTGTAAACAGTGGAGCGTGGACGCGGAAAAGGAAGTGACGGTGGCAGGAGAGGCTGTACAGGAACCTGGGAGAAATGGTAGGGCTCTCCCAGAGTATATTTTTCAAATAAAAATAGACTCTGGATTCCCAGATTGCAGTGGTGGTAATAAGAGAGGGGCTCAAGATTTGGTTAGTTTAACCATTAGTAAGCTTGCTCCCAGGAGAAACCACGTTCATATAAGTGGTCCCCGAGGATTGACAGGGGGTGTCCTAGCAACTGAGGAAGTACTATGAAAACACACCAGGCAACATATAGCCTACATGTACGATGAAGCAGGATTTTGAGACTCTCCTGAACACTGTGGTCATAATCCACCTAGCAGTCAGATATCTATCCACATTTCAGTGCATTTCAATCCACTCAGATGATTTATCACCACTATATTATATTTGATATCTCCACTCAGTCCTGATATCTATGGGATGACAGATGCCTGTAGCAAAATAGATAGAACTCGGCAGCGTATGAATCAAATCTAACTTGTCTGGGCATATTAGGCTCTGATAGCCAGGCACAATGAAGAGACTCAGCAGTAGCACAGGCCTAAAGGAAGCTGTCTGAATCCACTGTACATATTGTACATATTAAGTGTTGCTGTCAAATATCTCAATCCGTCAATACAGAACACTCCTTAATTTGTCTATAATGTATTTATGGAGCGATTGGGTGAAAAAGGCAGTGGCCTCTATGAAGTGGGTTCCCTGTTCAGGTGAGCCCAGATGGAAACCCTCCAAGCCAAGGCAAATACTACACGGCTTTGGAGATCAAACGGAATCAATAGGCTGTGATCAAACTCAGAGATTTCTTTTTGCACCTCTGAGAAACCTTGTTTCCAACTCCCCCTCAATCTCATCTGAGCATACCACTAGATAATTGCATGTATTACTAAAATGTAGCCAACCACTGAGTAGAAGTTAGTGTGATATATTCGTCTTAGCTGAAAAGCCTATTTATAATACATTAACTAACTGGGAAAAACACCTGTTTTATTGAATTCAATATTTGCCCTTTTTAATGCATTCATTAATTGTCATAATATTTGCCAGGAGCACAACAATCTTGCTAGCAAAACACCACCTTGTAGCTAGGAAATGCCTGTCTAGTTAACAAATTTAACAAATTGTGTTTTCCAGTGCTCTTTATTAGGACCATTGATAACGGGACAGAGATGCTGTATTGAATTGCAACAACAGGCCTGAGAGCAACAGAGATTCCTAAAGTGTCTGAAACTCACCAGGGATGGCTGGTATAAATGGCCTAACAGGGCTAAGCCCTCCCTATCTTTTACAATGAAGATGATACAATTATTGTTAAAAAGCCTTAGAACACATTGTTTTATAGTTTGGTGGAACCTAGAGCAGCAACAGCACCAAATAATCAGAAGGAAATCGCAGGATAGATCTAAATGGGTATTTTTTACAGCCCAAACACAGGAGCACCAGCTTCCAATCAGTTTCATTGTTAAGCGAGTGACAGGTTTGGCCACGCCCCCTTGATTTGCTGATCATTTGGGCTACATTCGTTCAGCTCATAGGCCACTGACTTTTAACCAATGACAGCGGATTTAGGCTACAGATAATACTTAATGTTACAGTGAGGTGCCGGCCACTCGCACGAGAGTGGGGAGGGGCAAGTGAGTTTTGTATCGTCCACGTGTTTTAGGTCAGAAAACTAATTTATCCATTGTGTGAGTCTAGCTAGATTACAATGGGGCAATCTGGGCACCCAGAGTCTATCAGTCTGATGACTACGCTAATTAGACTCTTGGACAGATGGCCGATATTTCTGGGTTTCCGCTGTATAGTGGATGTCCACGCCAAAACTTCCGCTTATGTGCACCACAGTTATTTACAGGGGACTGTGAGTTATTTACTGGAGGGCCCTGTTTGAATGATCTGTCACGCTGGAGGGCCCTGTTTGAATTATCTTTCACGCTGGAGGGCCCTGTTTGAATGATCTGTCAGGCTGGAGGGCCCTGTTTGAATGATATGTCACGCTGGAGGGCCCTGTTTGAATTATCTGTCACGCTGGAGGGCCCTGTTTGAATGATCTGTCACGCTGGAGGGCCCTGTTTGAATGA
>NC_139624.1:86888429-86963429 GCF_964638095.1 Poromitra crassiceps
AGCCACACTCTGATGATGGAGAGCTCTATAGCTAACTCCCAGCCACACTCTGATGATGGAGAGCTCTATAGCTAACTCCCAGCCACACTCTGATGATGAGAGCTCTATCGCTAACTCCCAGCCACACTCTGATGATGGAGAGCTCTATCGCTAACTCCCAGCCACACTCTGATGATGGAGAGCTCTATAGCTAACTCCCAGCCACACTCTGATGATGGAGAGCTCTATCGCTAACTCCCAGCCACACTCTGATGATGAGAGCTCTATCGCTAACTCCCAGCCACACTCTGATGATGGAGAGCTCTATAGCTAACTCCCAGCCACACTCTGATGACAGAGAGCTCTATCGCTAACTCCCAGCCACACTCTGATGACAGAGAGCTCGTCGCTAACTCCCAGCCACACTCTGATGATGGAGAGCTCGTCGCTAACTTCCAGCCACACTCTGATGATGGAGAGCTTGTCGCTAACTCCCAGCCACACTCTGATGATGGAGAGCTCTATAGCTAACTCCCAGCCACACTCTGATGATGGAGAGCTCTATAGCTAACTCCCAGCCACACTCTGATGATGGAGAGCTCTATAGCTAACTCCCAGCCACACTCTGATGATGAGAGCTCTATCGCTAACTCCCAGCCACACTCTGATGATGGAGAGCTCTATAGCTAACTCCCAGCCACACTCTGATGACAGAGAGCTCGTCGCTAACTCCCAGCCACACTCTGATGATGAGAGCTCTATCGCTAACTCCCAGCCACACTCTGATGACAGAGAGCTCGTCGCTAACTCCCAGCCACACTCTGATGACAGAGAGCTCGTCGCTAACTCCCAGCCACACTCTGATGATGAGAGCTCTATCGCTAACTCCCAGCCACAATCTGATGATGGAGAGCTCTATAGCTAACTCCCAGCCACACTCTGATGACAGAGAGCTTGTCGCTAACTCCCAGCCACACTCTGATGATGGAGAGCTCTATAGCTAACTCCCAGCCACACTCTGATGACAGAGAGCTCGTCGCTAACTCCCAGCCACACTCTGATGATGAGAGCTCTATCGCTAACTCCCAGCCACACTCTGATGATGGAGAGCTCTATAGCTAACTCCCAGCCACACTCTGATGATGAGAGCTCTATAGCTAACTCCCAGCCACACTCTGATGATGGAGAGCTCTATCGCTAACTCCCAGCCACACTCTGATGATGAGAGCTCTATCGCTAACTCCCAGCCACACTCTGATGATGAGAGCTCTATCGCTAACTCCCAGCCACACTCTGATGATGGAGAGCTCTATAGCTAACTCCCAGCCACACTCTGATGATGGAGAGCTCTATCGCTAACTCCCAGCCACACTCTGATGATGAGAGCTCTATCGCTAACTCCCAGCCACACTCTGATGATGGAGAGCTCTATCGCTAACTCCCAGCCACACTCTGATGATGGAGAGCTCTATCGCTAACTCCCAGCCACACTCTGATGATGAGAGCTCTATCGCTAACTCCCAGCCACACTCTGATGATGAGAGCTCTATCGCTAACTCCCAGCCACACTCTGATGATGAGAGCTCTATCGCTAACTCCCAGCCACACTCTGATGATGGAGAGCTCTATAGCTAACTCCCAGCCACACTCTGATGATGAGAGCTCTATCGCTAACTCCCAGCCACACTCTGATGATGGAGAGCTCTATCGCTAATTTCCAGCCACACTCTGATGACGGAGAGTTCATCCACAAAGGGAGAAAAACACACTGAGCATTCAATGAGACAAATTCACCTGGGGATTAAGCACTGGCTCTTTCACAAGTATTCTAGGCATAAATTGGACAATTTGCAAGGGGAAAAGAGACACAATGGAAAATAAATTGAAAACTCTCTGCTTACTGCATTATCTATTTCACATTAAACCAGTGCCCAATTCAGCTTCCCTCTTTTTGAAGCCTATGCGGGAATTGCATTCTTTCAAATGGCCAGTGGGGGCGCAGTTTGTGTAGCACTCCCCAGGAACATGCATTCAACTCTATGGGAAATGAGCCAACTTCTCTCTCGGTCTATGTCTTAAATAAACACTTTCCAAATAAGTTTATTGTCTGAAAAAACAATTTCAAGTCTTTTTCATGCTCTAACGTGCTCCGTTTTCTAACTTATAGCCCCATTTCGAGGAAAATAGACGACACACATCGGATAATAAGAACAGTAATACTTCCGACCGGTAGAGGCAGCAATGTGCCGCAAGGCATCTAGTCTGCGGAAAGTACATGAATAAGAAATTTGTTAAGCAACCTAGCACCCAATGCTAGCAGATAGCAAGTAATAGTTTAGCAAATTATCAGAAAATAGCATTACTTTATGACATTTTAACTCATTGAGTGCCAGCCACTTTTGGAGAACGGACGCTCCCAGTGCCAGAGTTTCAGAGCGTTTTCAGTGATTTCTCGAGGCCCACAGAATATTGTGTGATATTACTATGTAAACACAGAACACGCAAAAAGAACAAGGAGACTCTATTGTATCATCAGCAAAAAAAAGTTTATTGATACCATTTTCCCTTCTTTAGTTATCAGCCGGAGAAGATAGGTCAAAAACAGCAAAAACATGCATTTCTATCTAGAAGCTGAGATATTCAGCCTTTTGTGAAATCATCTGAAATGCAGCATTTCAAGCACATTCACTGACTCTAGCTAATATTTTCTGATGTAGTGACCTGGTGTAGTTCTGTGGAGCCTGCGTGCCCCACCCCCCTCTCCCCCACTCAGCTGCAAACTCCTCCCCACACGCACCCAGTCTATTTTCGGAGCCTCCGTTTTTGCGGGCGGTGCGGCTCACAGCGGCTCACAGCGCGACAGCGCTGCGACAGCTCACAGCGCGACAAGGAAATGCCAAACGGGACTGCAGGTAAAGGTTTGGCCCTTCGGGGTCAGGTGCTGCCTTTCTGGTGGGTAATCGTGTGGAGAAACTATATGCAGACAGACAGACAGAGGCAGAGGAACTCAGTTGTGTGCGCGGATTGATTGCTGTTGGCAGGCACCGTCAAGCAGCAGCCAGAGCAATCTACATGGCTCTGGGCTGCAGCATGAGCGGTTTTGCTTTGATCACGGCTTTTTCAGGCTGTATTCCTGACATTTCTGTAATCTGGAGAGCACTGTCGCCACCTAAGGGTTCTGTAAAATAGGTTAGACACATTCAATAGCTCCCATATTGTAAGACGCGATGTAAGAGGCTTAGATTGACATCCCCCCGTCAAAAAACGCAATTGACGACTTTAGTCGTCAATGGCACTCTACGTCACTAAATGAATTGACGACTAAAGTCGTCATTGGCACTCAATGAGTTAATAATGTTAGTAGACGCACGTAACTGTACAGATACCATACATGTAACATGATGCTCATAACATGGCGGACCATTTAACGTTATCTAACATAGCAGGCTGGAGGCTCACACCACACCATGGTCTCTTGGCCAGGCCCCGGACAAGACGATGGTCGGCTGGCTGGACTGCTACTTGCCCATACCTTTGGGCTAAAAGTTATTATATATTTTGATTTTCTGGACCATTTCACCACGGCAACCAGCCAGCTAGCGAGCTAGCAAGCTAGCAACCAGAAGCGAACAACAAGATGGCAGTCAGTTCAAGCCATGGATGTATTCAAGCGGCTTGAATCAAGCCGCATGTGAGACAAATTCGGAAACTCCCCCGGGAGCCGCTACGGGCATCCGCCCCCTCTCCCCGTACTTCTGTGTAGAATTAATCCCTTCAACCAATCAACGAGGAGCAGGAAGCGGGAGATTCAAGCCTCATTTTCTGGTATCAAAACCCAATGGACTCACTTTATCCAGATCTACTATCTATGCATTAAACAAATCTGCTATAACAAGGCGAATGTATTATTAATTTGTGTACATCAGCATGCTGCATGTGTACAGTATACGGTGTGTGTGTGTGTGTGTATGTGTGCACACACACACACACACACACACACACACACACACACAACTTGTCCAGTAAAAAAGAGGGCAACCTTCCTGTTCTAAATATATACAGATTGTGATGTAGCTCTGTGCCTGTATGAATCATCACTGAACAGGAAAGCTGATGTTGAGAGCCGTCTGCCTGTTTGGCCATAGTAGTTTTAATAGTTTGTGCTGCATCCTAGTGATCCTGGATCATAAGGCTTGATAGAGGTGGCTGTGTCTCTCTCACACCTGAAGCAGTAAGATGAGTGAGATGGTGATCATTCTGAAAACCTTTGCCTCTGTCTCAACAAAAGGAGACATTTAATCATAGTAACCACTATTCACCTTATGTAGCCCCGCCCACTTGACCCAGTTGTGTTATGACTTCCTGTTCAAAATGTCGTCTGTTTTATCTGGTCAAACCTAGTCTGACTCTCTGGCTGCAATTTCACATTGAGTGGCAGATGATTCTAGAGGCCGATAACACAATGAACACAATATAAGTACTACTGTAGGCTACTGTCACAGGAAGTGTAAACACAATAGGAAGTAATTGGCTGACCCAAGTGTTGGAACATAAGGTGAATAATAGGCAATACTTTGGAAATGTGCCATACTTCAGCATGGAGGGAGCGCAGGAAGAAGAAACCAAGGATAATGAAAGACACTCCAGCCAAGTCTGAAAATGAAACAGGGCTATAAGAGATGGCCTTTCCCGAGGAGGTATAGGCTGTTATTAAATATTTAACTGGAATTCGAAATTGCAAGCTTCTTAAGGGTATGTGCTGAGTAAATTGCATGGCCATGGGAACTAAGAAACCCATTCAAAATCCACTGCTTTTCACATGCATCTGAAGGTTTATTATTAATGCCTGAGATTCTTTCTGCCCTGTGGTGATATAATAGTAGACAACACAACACCACTTTTCATATATCCTGCCTTCATCATGCAATGATAACATAGGTTTCACAGCAAGCATTTTATCCATGAATAGACCAAATAGATTTAGATCACATTTCTGTTGGATCTCTTCACATTTCATCCAATCTCCTAAACCAGCCAGGGGACAAACATAATTTATGCGAATTGTAAATGGGTGATGGCACTTGCTTCTCCAATAGCCTACCTACCACAATATATCACGGACGTGTTCTTAACTTTTTGTTAAGGGTGCAGATTGCTTTCAGCATCACGAACGGTGCAACATGACAGTGACTGGAGGAAACAATTGGAAACGAGCTGTTGTTGAGGAAAACAAACAGTCTAAAAAAGGACAGTCACTTACCAAATCTCCTGTCAGCAGCGAGGGCAGGTGATGAGCAGAGGCTGAGAACCAATGCAGCGAAGAGGATGGGACAGCACAGCGAATCCATAGCGCTCCAGTCTAATCTCCCATGGCGCTGTCACCTGCGCTAAAACGGCGGGTTAACATCAACTCAGACGAGGACAGGTCAGATCAGCTGGACTCAAGCAGCATGGTTGAATCGGCGGAGGAAAATTGAGGGAAAATTCGTTGTAGGGCACAAGACAGTTCGTTGTTTCAGCACCACAAACAGCAACCAGGCAGCTTCGGAGAGGAGCCCCTCCTAAGGTTCTGACGTCAAAGCACACATGGCGAGGAGCGAGCGATGCATGCAGCCGCCAGCCAGCATGCAACAGCGCCTTGGCCAAAGGACCCTTAAAAGAAGGATAAGACGGAATTGGCGGACATGTCCCACTAACTAACTAACCATATCTGTGTCGTCGTTTCACCTTTGATTGAAAAATGCTTCCACCAGATTAAAGAAAACACATTCTTCCAAGTGATGCCCGTTTGGTCATAGCTAATCGAAACTATTATATGTCAAGCAGTGGTGGAAGAAAAAGAAGAAAGTCGTGAAAGGGGCAAAGCTATGCAGCTGTTGTTGGACAGAGCTGCCTGTGAACTGACAGTTTAATGTGCGCGTTTAGAGATGGGGTGGAGTCATCACGTAGTGTGTTGTCTTTAATCTGGTGGAAGCGTTTACAGATATGATGGTTTGCAAGTCTAGTGATAACCTCAATGCGCTGTAACGTCACGTGAGTGATCTTCCTTCTTGGCCCTGAGGATGGATCATTGACTGTATATATTATCGGATGAATTAATGACAGAGACGGAGTGATGTACTACTTATTTAAACTGTGAGTGATTACTACCTGGAAGCCATGGAGGCAAAAAAAAATATATGAGAAAAAATAAATTGAGCAGAGATTGATTGATGCATCTTATTACCCTGACGTAACAATAAATAAACAAACAAGTAGGCTATTGTATTCCCAATGTGGATTTATAATTAGGCTATAACATATCACAGCAAAAGTATATCATAAGGTCACTAGAAGGTCACCACCCCCCACCCACACCAAGGCCCTGAAAGCCTAAGGTGAACATAAATATGAATCTATATCAATATTAAGACATTTTGGCCTTAAAATGAATGGCTAGCAAAGTGGGGGGTTGATGTATATTGATTAACAAAGCTTGAAAGACAACACTGGAGTAATGTATACCATCAAGATATAGGCTACAGTACAGTATATATATATTTATAAAACGGCTCTCTCAAATCAAGCAATCTGATTGGTTCACAGCCATCGTATAAATCCCATAATCCACTCTCATAACCCATGGCCATGGGTTATGAGTTGCCATGGCAACTCTCTTACTAAAAGGCTTTGGTTACCTCAAATGACAATGTAGAAAAAACAAAATGGCGGAGACAGCTGTCAGATCCTTGTAAATCGATCTTCGCTTATAACTTTACTAATACTTCGCAGAAAATTATGTTTTGTACAAGAATAGACACGGGCTAATGTCTTCTTTGCAAAAAAAGGCTGTTAACCCCGCATTTAACCCCGTAACGTTAGTTGGTGTCGGGCTTTGCAGAAAGCTCTCAGCTTCTCAGCAAGCGCTGAGAATGCAGCGCTGCGCTCGAGCTGCGTGTCGGGCTTTGCAGAAAGCTCTCAGCTTCTCAGCAAGCGCCAGGATTGGCCAATGTCAACTTCAGTCTCCATAACGATCCAATCAAATCACCCGCACGTCTATCTTCTTGCTAGAGGTCCCGCCTTACAGTAGTGTTTCAACTGACTCTATCAGAATGCCATGCCAGTCGGACTTATAGTATTATTATTATATTATCATACTTGGAAACCGTTTTATAAAAGCAATATAGCACTCGAGCTGCGTGTGTTGTGGCATATATCCCGCTGATCAGCTGTTATCCCACGAGGCCGCAGGCCTCGTGGGATAACAGCTGATCAGCGGGATATATTTGCCACAACACACTGGCTCTCATGCTATATTGCTTAAATATACTGTACCGTGTGTATATATATATATATATATGCCATCGATAGCTAAAAGTGAAAAGGCATGTTTAAAGTGTGAGTGCACACATAAAAGTTAAAGGTAGGATAGCAAAATAAACCCCAGAGCAGTGGTACACAACCTTGCCCTACTCAGGAGCCACACTAACAACAAAAAAAGCTTTGCAAGAGCCACAATCCAAAAAAGTCTCTTTCCTCCCAGACTACCCAGAGGCTTATTTCCATTGTGATTTCCTGACAGTAATATTGAAGTCTTCGAGTCAATTAGCCAGTTTACCCATGGGGGCCATTCAAACTTCATTGGATCTTAATACATTTTTGTATTACTTATAATATACATATACACAAAAACAGTCGTTACAAGCCAAGGAATTGGATTGATTTTTTTCTTCAATATTTTATTTTATGTTTTCAGAACATGAAAAAATAAGAAGGAAAACAAAATATATACCGTATGTACATACATAACCAGTATCTTAATCTGATTCAGAATTCTGACTGACAACAAAACTCAAACCTTTCAAAGTCCCAGGCTCCTCTAACCGAAAACAACATAGCTGGCAAAGAGGACCTGGCGATAGAACCGGCCTCCATTTTTAGCCACAGGGGGGCCCCGGGAGTTAAATTGCCAGGAGTCCCTTGTCCAAAACATCAGAGCCCTTGGATTGATTAAATAGTTATTCTATGAGGTGCCAGATGAGGGGTGTGTTACAACAGATTGAATGGACAAATAAATATGCAATGTGAAGCTAGGCTAGTGCTATCCCCTGCTTCATGCAATACAAATGCAAAGTTAGAAAGGCGAGAGTGTGCAACTTTTTTTTTTATTGTTCAAGAAGGAAGGAAAGCTGACAGAATAGACTCGCTCACTGCATAGTAATTTAAGGAAGACTCCTTAGACTGAGACTTGCGAAAATATAATTTTCTTTTATTTGCCCATAAAGTGCTCGGTATGTGATCCACATACCAAGCACTGACGAAGGTCCTAGGACCGAAACGTTTGCTTTTTTATTTTCACTATGAGCACCGAGCACTTTATGGGCAAATAAAAGAAAATTATATTTTCGCAAGTCTCAGTCTAAGGAGTCTTCCTTAAATTACTATGCAGTGAGCGAGTCTATTCTGTCAGCTTTCCTTCATATTCTCTGGACCACCGCACCTGCAGCCAAACCAGAACAAGGGACAAACAAAGGCGCAACAGTTTTCTCCAAAGTCAAGAAGGAAGGAAGAAGGAAATTCAGAAATCCAGAATTTCCTTCAAGGTCTTGGCAGCAGATTGAAAAATCACCCTGGGGAGAGAAAAAAGAGCAGTCATTACAGCGTACAGTATGCATCAAATATTAATGAACAATTTACTCCAATATCATTCAGAGACAAACAATCTGAACAGTAGATTGTGGAATGCACTATGTTGTTTCTCCACCTACCTCTGGATGTCTCCGTTGTCTGCAGCTGTGACTGCATGTTTGTGAAGCTGCCTCTGGACAGATATGGCTGTGGTCTTCAAAGCTGCCTTGAACCGCCCCGCTACAAAACAAAAACAAATAAAAACCCACAAATGCTGACAACTGCAATAGGACCGTTTCAGAAAAACATTTTTCAGTTTTCCCCGGGTGATCAATAAACCTGTTTTCACTGAATTTATGATAATGAAAATGACTGGCTGAAAGCTAGTTCAACTCACTGCGTCGAATGACAGCCAAGATGTGTAGGACCGCAGCCAGTTCTGTTAAAGACCCGAAGGCCTCCGAGTCCAGAGATGAGCTGATCTCTGTCAAAAAGGCCCTGGAGGAAACACACACGCTATGATTTAGAAGCCACACCAAGTTGGAAACACAAAAGGTTCCATTTAGAAGCTACCCCAATTATGCTCTTGGTAGGCTCATGATTGTTCATTCCATTTTGGTTCTCTTAAAGGCAAAAGTCGATTGGTTGAAAATCTGGGTGTTTATAACATAAAATTAGAAAAAGCCTTGGCATGGCATCTGTGTTTGTTAGTTGCCTTGGTTTTAGGAGAAAACAGATGACTAGGTAAAGAAGCATATCGTTTTGAAAAGGAGGTTTTTCTGAGATGAGCGCTTGTTCAGTTGGCCCTGGTAGATTTTTCAGTCAGAAAAAACAGGGAACAAAAGCAGGCAAACGGTGCAAACACACCAGACGCTGGAGCGCCGCCAAGCATCTGGCAGCGCAGCTAGTTTCATTTCGGCACCCCTGTTAACAGATTTGACAGTTCTGAGCGGGTGCGGCCAGACGGGAAGTCAGTACAAGTTGTGTCTAGTGCGGAGCAAAACAGAGTGCGTCTGGTGCGAACTGCCAGGCTCCCGCTTGAGCTGAATTTAAGTGCAGTGGCACTTCGGATCTAGTGTGTTTGCGGCGTAAGTGAGAACAAAACAGTGGAGTAAGTTAACTGGTAACAAAACAGTGGAGTAAGTTAACTGGTAGCAAAACAGTGGAGTAAGTTAACTGGTAACAAAACCGTGGAGTAAGTTAACTGGTAACAAAACCGTGGAGTAAGTTAACTGGTAACAAAACAGTGGAGTAAGTTAACTGGTAACAAAACAGTGGAGTAAGTTAACTGGTAACAAAACCGTGGATTAAGTTAACGGGTAATAAAACTGTGGAGTAAGTTAACTGGTAACAAAACCGTGGAGTAAGTTAACTGGTAACAAAACCGTGGAGTAAGTTAACTGGTAACAAAACCGTGGAGTAAGTTAACTGGTAACAAAACCATGGAGTAAGTTAACTGGTAACAAAACAGTGGAGTAAGTTAACTGGTAACAAAACCGTGGATTAAGTTACCGGTAACTGGTAACAAAACAGTGGAGTAAGTTACCTGGTAACAGAGTGGAGTAAGTTACCTGGTAACAGGGGACGATTTCAGGATAACTGACAGGACGACGCTGGACAGAGGAGGCATCTCCTCCACAGACTCCGGGGTGATTACCTCTTCAGGAAGGGAAATCTTAAAACATGTGAAGACAGAAGGTATATTAAAAAAGCAGAGAACAATGAAATCATACTAATAATAGTGTTTCCGAAAGGGTCGGGACCCACAGGTGGAGTGGGTGGCAGGAGATTTTATTTGGTCGCCAAATAATTAAGTAATTGAAGCAGTCGCGCACATCCAAAAAAAAAGTCAAGCAGGAACCAAAAAGCAGTACAATAAGGAAAAAAAGGTCTGCACACTGAAGCTCTGTTTACCTTTTATTAAGTCATCCAACGTTTCGTGTGACGTTTCGAGCGACTGCTCTTCCTCAGACAAGGAAGAGGAGTCGACTGCTCTTCCTCAGACAAGGAAGAGGAAGAGCAGTTGCTCGAAACATCACACACTTCTGTCGGATGGCTTAATAAAAGGTAAATGAGCTTCAGTGTGCAGATTTTTTTTTCCTTCTTGTCGCCAGATAATTGGCAGAATTTCTTCCAGTTTTTTATTTAAAATGTGTACCGTATATTGTTTTACTGAACTGAAATAAAAACAATGAGACAGCCTAAATGCAGTCATTTGGTCTCATTTATAAAGTATTTGATGTGTAGCCTATGTTTTCAATAACGTGCACTGCAGGAACCAAAGTTTACATTACATTTACATTTTGAAGATAATATTAGGTGAACTGGCAGGTAAAAAGGTCTGGAATGTTAATTTGTTCTTCTCATGATTTATAGATAACTTAAGGAAATTGTGAATTGGGTCACGATAGTTTGTCATTTTTAAAATGTGTGTCCCCAGAAAAAAAAAGTTTTGAAACCACTGCTTGAGGGAGTCTCTTAGAGATTTTTTTTGGTCCTTTCTTTAGGGTGAGGGGGGAACATTAGTTTCTGGTCACTTTTGAATTCAGGTTTTCTAATAAATGTATTCATTTTCCATTATTGGAATCCTGGCCTTTAAACGCCAGGATTTCCAGGACATGGAGGATACCTGGAAAATATTAATGTCATTCAAAATCTAAATCTTTCAATCTATGCCATGTTCTGCAAGCTCACACCTTCTTGCACGCATATGTTATCTCCACAAGGATGGCAGCAACAAGTGTAGAGAAGAAGGCCCCCTTGAGAGGGTTGGCCGGGACACCTTCCCAGGTCTGCACCACCTCGAGGAAGTCTGCCAGGCCGGGCACAGCTGACTGGCACAGCTAAGAGAGAGAGAGAGAATAGAACAATAAACAGTCTACCTGACTCTACCAACTGCCAGGCCGGGCACAGCTGACTGTCACAGCTAGGGCAAGGCACAGAGAGAGAGAATCATAACAATAAACAGTCTACCAACTGAATGAGTTGTACAAAATGCAAATGTTGAGATTAACCGAAGACTCCTGATAGATTCCTTCTGTGATAGAGGACCTGTTTAGATGGATGCAACTATAACAAAACAAAAATATTTCTGTTCTAATGGCAACTACAGCTCGGTAAGCAAAGAACTAGGGTTTTTACGGTTCAAAGGTCAGGAATGCACGATGTGACCGCCCTCGGATTTTATCCCCCGATCTCGGGGAAGCCTCACCAGCCCGACTCACAAAATCCAAGAGGGGGTCTACGCTTGCCTTCAACAGTAGTGAAAGTTGTAGTAAATACTTATATAAAAATATATATAATATATATATAATATAATATATATATATATAAATACTTATTAAGCACTTCTGTCTTATTTGGGTCTCATTAATTCAGTCATGTACACAGTACTGTCTAACTTCTATCTGTGGACATGTTGCTATTGTGTTTATGTGCAAAATACCGCAAAATGCGTTGTTGATCAACTGTGATTGCCAACAATGGCTAGAGCTAACCCTGGCTGGTTTCCCAACGGTTTAAATGGAAAGCACAGAACTCGGGTGTGACGTCACTCAACTGGGATCATATTCCTAGTTCCCAATATAAAAGGAATCGCCCAAAAAACATTAGGTCAACAGACCTGTTTTCCCTCCTCTGGTGCCTTCTTAACCCGGCGAACCAAGAGCTCAAAAATCTTCTGGAAGATGTTAGCGACCACCCTCAGAATGTCAGTGGCCGGGTCCTCTTGGTCTTTCTGGCCCTGGTTGCCTTCAGGGACAAAGCTCTCTGCCACCTCCTTCAGAACAGGCAGCAGTGGGGGGATACACAAATAGCCCTCCTCTGCAAACATAAATGAAAAGCAACTATTTTGGCTTTTTGTAAGGGAGTTACTGTAGAACAAGACATGCAGGTGTTTTTTGACAGTGAAATGAACACCAGTTTCTGTGGAGTTTAATCACTATATGCAATGCAATTATTTATACTCCAAAAATACCTGTGAGTTGAAATAACCCACAGTAAATAATATAACTTTTTTTTGTAGATTGCTGAAAGTGAGACACTTAAGCTCACTTAATGCTCACCTGAGAGGAGGATGAGAGAGCAATGGTGCAGGATTACACCCTTGAATGCGTCGTCCCCGACACCCACCAGCAAAACGTCTTTGCAGACTGTCAGGAAGATCTGGTAAAATGCAACACCATCAAGTTGGGGGGAAAAAACACTCAAAAGACAGGACAATTGTGATGGAATAAAAATCCACAGGAATGTGGGGAAGAAATGGGGAAGTAGGCTACACTTTACTTAAACGTTCATTCTTACGCATTGCAGGATGAGTATCTGAGTGTACACATCTGATGAGTACATTGTATCTATGTATTGTTATCATGTAACCTGTCGAATGTAAGGTGTAGTATTCTTCTTTTAGCACTGACATGCTGCTTGTACATCCTGTCTGTGTTTTGCTGTAATTTTGATGTCTGTAATGTGTGGTATCTCTTGCGATGACACGTTACATGTATATCAGTCTGTTGCGTACATCCTGTCTGTGTTTTGCTGTAATTTTGATGTCTGTAATGTTGTGGTATCTTTTGCGATGACACGTTACATGTATATTCAGTTTGTGCGTTGAATGAATGTAATGAGTAGGGGTGTCACGATACACTCAGTTCACGATACGATACGTATCACGATACTGGGTTCACGATAACGATACGATACGATACGATTTTAACAATATTTTTTTAAACTTGAATAATGACAATATATGACTGGAAAAGTAGTATTTTATTTGAAATGCACAAATACAAAACATGCTGTTGTGGGAAATTGTTATTACAATAACAACTAGAAAAAACATGAGATTGGAGATAAGGCTTATCTTGAAATAGAATGAGTTACACTGTCACTTAGATTTACTTTGAACTAAAAGGTTTCTCAGCAGTATAAATTCTCATTATGCATCTTCAGTTTTTCTTCAAACTCAAACAACAAGACTTTTCTTAATCTATTTTTTATGCATCTTCAGTTTTTCCTGTCAAGTAAACAGTTTTGCCAGAAACTCAATTGAATGGTTTCTCTCCTGTATAACTTCTCATGTGTCTCTTCAGAGACTTGTTCAACTGAACTACTTTCCACACATTGAACTTCAACAAACAAAGACGTTTCTTAGTCTATTTTTTGAAAAAAAAAAAAAAAAAAAAAAAAAAAAAAAAATTGCGATATGAGATTTCATCTCAACGATACATATCGTGACGTTTTACTATCGCGAAATTTCGTGGGACGATATATTGTGACACCCCTAGTAATGAGTGATTGTTTTGATATTTATTGGGGACTACGGATGTAAATTAGCATTAGCTAACTCCGGCATATTTACATGTTTTCGTATATAGAGGCTTCTGTATTTCTGAACATGTCCATTAATGTGCATTGTCCCGTCACAATAAACCAATAAAGTAAAAGTAAAGTAAAAGTATACACACACACACACACACACTACAGGCAACATGCTTATATAATACAGGCTCTGTAGATGCTGTCTAGGATGCCCCATCACAGAGACATGGAGCGATTATTTTCAATATGTGATGGAAGCAGCCATGCGGTGACAGGCTGGAGAGTAACGGCACAAATAGGGAAATAAGCCCACTTGAATATGGCAGTGTGTGAGCAGGGGGAAGGCATGTACTGCGTGCGTGGTGACTGAAGTGGAACAATCTTTGAGCAGTCTAAATTTAACGAGCAGCACTGAAAGTCATGGACGGGGTGGAGACAGACTCCACAAAACTTAATGTTCTCTATAACATAGTAGTGCATCATCTATACATAGTGTGTGTGTTAGGAAGAAAACAACAAGCACTTATAATTGGCATGATTGACATTGATCAAAATTAGACATCATGGAGGTTAGATATCATGGAGGTCTAATATTTTGTTGCACTCTATAGAGGGGCAAAGTGACCGCCTACTTCCTGCTTCAGCACTGCACCAGAGATTTTTATCCGCCATTTTATTTTCCATAGACATTTAGTAAAATGGTTATAAAAATAGTTTTACTCCGTCAAACCAAACGGTTCAACTATATTTAGATTCGGGAGAGACCATAGAACATTTCACTAGGACCAAAACTTTAAAAAACTACATTGAAAAAATATCTTCTTTAAATCCGCAATTTCTTTACGTTTTGGTCTGAGTGAAATGTTATGTGGTCTCTCCTGTTTTTTTATAAGCATTTTACAAAATGTCTATGGGGAAATAAATGGCGGATGAAAATCTCTGGTACAGTGCTGAAGCAGGAAGTAGGCGCCGCGGTCACTTTGCCTCTCTATATACACTCACCCATTCATTTATACTCTGTACTGAAAAACCATTACAAGGCTTGGTATCAATTAGGGATGCACCGATCGATCGGCACGTGACCAGAAATGGCCGATTTTCACGTGATCGGCCTCGATCGGTGATCTGCTCCGGTCACTCTAAAATGCCGATTCTGTGAGCCGATTTTCAAGTGACGTGCGCGCACCCAAAAGCAGCGAGACAGAGACGGATGAGTTGCAGCCAAAACAAAAGCTGCCACTACACACATGCCACAGCATGTCTTCGTCGGTGTGGAGCCGCGGAGGGGCAGGGTAGGTTGGAGTCCACTCCAGTCTGAGCGGCTCGCTTCACCTCACCAGCTCTTCCCCGACCAGCGTCCACTTCACCGCTGCCTGCTGCTGCTGCTGCTATCTGTCAGTCACGACTCACGTTGTAACGTGGATACAGCCAGGAGAGGACTTGTGTTTCGTATTGCGAATAGAACGACGAACATAATAATAAAACGCATCGGACCAGTGTGCGAGATGATTTTTTTCCGAATGGCGGATTAAAAAAAACGCGCTCTGTGTGTAAACTACGATATTCAAACGGAGTCAACTCAAACTCATTTCCTCATCTAGGCTACTCAATAACAGCCAAATCCACAACTGTAGAGTGGGCATGGCTTCGAAGGTCTCTGGGCTCCAGAGCTATAGGCTATAAACTCCTTGTCCATGGATAACATTTTGACGTTTTTTTTTTTTTTTTTATTACCGTAGTTTATTTGGTAGGGACATATACAAAAAAACATTAAACCCCATAGGGGAAGATATGCTTTGTAACAGATTTAGCCATAGGCTACTTTCCATCTGAAGCCCCTGTTCTGTTGCACCTTTTTTCTTTTGGAAAAGTAAATGCATGATAGCTGTGGGATATACTGGAATTAATTGTTTTATATTCATTGTATTTACACAAAAAAGAAAAGCTCTGTCCAGTAACCTGGAACACTTTTATTTTGAGATGTTTTTGAGTGAGATCGTCCTACCTCATGCAAATGATAAGAAATGTGACATGAATGTTAATTTTCTATTAAAGCAAAGTAAAAAAGTAAAAAAATAACCCGCCAATTATTGTTCTTAGAAAAAAAATCGGAATCGGCAAAAATCGGTATCGGCAAGTCAGACTATTCAAAAATCGGAATCGGCCAACAAAATCGCAATCGGTGCATCCCTAGTATCAATAGGAAGGCCCAGAAAGCTTCAAAATGCCTTACAATCAAATTGCCTTCTCGTACATAGATATAGTACTTAACACGTTCACTGCCATTGACGAGATATCTCGGCTTACAAAATCCAACGGTTGACTGCCAATGACGAGATATCTCGGCTTAAATTTTTTTTTTTTTTTTTTGACGGTGGGACGTGGATCAACGCCCCCCACGTCTCCTATAAAATTATTGGAGCCACCGAACGTGTACAACCCATTCCACCGACCCACTAAGTGGCGACAGTGCGCTCCAAACTAGAAAAAGCAGAGCCAAAACTGCAGGGGAACGCGCGATGAAACCATTCTCATACTGTAGAATGGATTGGCGAAAACGCTTTCGCTTTCGCGCTGATTGCTGGCGGTGAGGGATTGCAAATTTGCATAATAGATTACGGGTGGAACACACTTTGAAACACGCAGCATAAATAAGACCAGAATCGCAAAAGCTTCATCAAAGCTCTCAACCGAAACCGCAAGAAACGAGCGAGCCCATCCAGACTTGCCCAGCGGCCGCCAGCAGACAGGAGCAGCAGTAAAGCAGTGAGCCTGGTGACGCGAGGTTACAGCAGCAGCAGAAACGAGCTTGTGACACGCCCGCTGCAGCCAAGAAGAACACACACGGAGGGAGGAGTTTGAAGGAGAGGGGTGTTTCCTGCTGTTATGGAGGAAATTACTGTTCAAAACTATTGTTTAGATGTCTGACGTCTTACTGATGCCAAAAATGAATGGTTAAAGTGACTGTTCTATCGAATTTCACAAAAAGCTATTTATCTCAGCTTAAATTTTCAGACGCTGAAACCATGCTGTATTCAAGTGCTAATGCCTACATAACTACTAACTCTACAAACTAACTCTTTTAGACAGAGAAAGCACACATTCTATTAGTTCTTTTTAGATATTTTGTGTTCACAAAATCTTAGCAGAAAAGAATCCTCAGGTCTTGAAAGATGAGCCAGAATCCTCAAAAAACCCCTCTGGCAGAAGCTACCTACAGTAAAAAAAAAACGGCTGGCAGTGTGAATGTGTTAAAGATGATCAATTGAGTGTGGTGTGATTATATAGTGAAAAGCAGATGGCATGATCAAATATTAATTTACACTCAGATAATAAGATGCACTTTCATTTAAAAGGTCCACTGAGCTAGATTTGTATGTAAAATATTCCTTTTATGAGGCTGAATCACAAAGTGGGGCTGCAATGGAGAGGATTGTCTCAACCCTTTCATTGAGACCCCATAGATTTGCCCTATTTTTAGCAAAATGAAATTTCGGTGATTAGTATGGTAACTGTCTGGAAGTCTCCACATACAGCAAGTGACGACAAAATGTAGACGCAAATAGAACAAAATTTTGTAGGAGCAAATACAAAACTATCTCCCCCATACATTCAGTACGAGAGTCTCTCGTTCCTTTGGTTTGCTTTGTTGAAACATGAGCCTGATGTGTGCAGTTTACTGACATCAATTTATTTTATTTATTCGTTTATTGAACAGGGACAAATGCATTGAACATGATTTCATATGACCTACAAAACAGATGTCATGCATACAGGTTTCTAGCCGAGGCTATAACAAGTTACATCACGCCACGTCTATTATTTTAGGCTTTAAAAGTCAGGCACCTCTCACTGCCATTTGGGGCCGCCAACGTGCAAAATATTTGTAAATACTGTAGTGGAGTTTTAAGCAAGATATGGTGTGAAAACTATTGCTTTAGTGGTATTGTTCTTAGAAAAAAATATCTGCCTTACCCAACACCAATAGAGCTCACCTCAATTATCTGTCTGGCCAGTTCCTGCAGCTTCTCTGGTTCACCATCGTCATCGTCGCTACGGTTAGCGAGGAAGGGCAGCACCGTCTCAGCCACCCACGCTGCCATGTGCTCCAAGGAGACCAAGTAGTCACGACCCTCTGAGGACTACGACACAAGCAAATGGTTTCAATGTTTCTCTTTTCATTTAACTTGTAGTATAGTATAGTATAGTATAGTTTGGTGACAAGCTGGAGAGACAGTTGACGGTCGGAGAGACGGCATCCGGTACGGGATGGGTTTTAGCACCCCAGCCTGGCTCTCTCGTGAGGGAGAAATCCACAAACGCTACGGATCAGCCTCCTGAAAATCTGCGTAAACATCGGCACGGCCTGTGGTCCTTCAGGCTAGAGCGAGGTACTCGGCGCAGGTGAATGACGTGCAGCGCACAGGGCTCCCTGAGGCATCCTCCCTGCCCATGGTACGGCATGGTAGGATTGCCTTTTTCCACGGGAGGTTCTGGTGAGACGAAGGAGGTGCCCGGCCTGGAATCACCCCACAGGGCCTTAGACCTCCATGCACCGAAGGTCTCGCAATACTGCGGTGTAGCACTAAACTCTATTGCAGTGGATTGGGCGTGATCAACCCTTCCGCGGGCAATGTTGCAGACAGAGTAGGAAGGCTGATCCGTGAGCGGCTGCTTCTGGGACGCGGGTCGGGGTCGTAATCGGCTGGGTCTACTGGGCGAGGGTGTATGATGTTGTCAGACCCGAAACACCCCACGACCCCAGTTAACATCACTGATGACGCGTCCCAGCGCATGCAGTAGTATGTATACTTGAACCGTAGTTGGAGAAGGAACATACACATTTTTGACAGAGCAAAACAGGATAAACCATCTGGGTTTGTGACTGGAAGATCACTGGTTTTGAACGGCTGGACCTCGTGGGAAAATGTGGGTGGGGATGGGAGGGGAAGGTGGATGTGGAACTGTGGATGGGGAAGGTGAATGAATAGTACTCTCAACTAGGGCTGGGTATCGAGTTTCGATACTTACTTGGCACTGAATTGAAAACATCGATACTAAGGGGTATCGAAGCCTCCCTTGTCAATCGATACCAATTTTCGATACCAAAACAAAACAGTGTCATTGAGCCTATAAACATGCGACATGCTTGCACACCACGCTCTAATACGGCTGGTGATTGGCTGTCATGTAGAAGCATGCAAGGAAAGTTACGCCCACTTTAGCCGGTGTGTGTTGTTTGTTGTGAGGCAGGCAGCGTGCGGTGCGGAGACAAGTGGAGCTGGGACTGGTTTCCACAGACAAGAGAAATAATCGAGCGGTGGGTCCGCTTACCGCAAGTTGTTGTTGATTAGCGGTTATCAGATCCCTCAGTCTGACAGTCTGGCTGTGAGTTGTATCTAGCATTAGATCGTTTAATTAATTGGCGCGGTAACGTTATGCGCAAGCGGGCATTGCGTATTTTTAGCAACTCGTTAACAAACGCTGATGTCATGATAGTTTGTTGAATGTAAATGCGATTCACTTTGTGCCATTAAGGCTATATTGATAGGCTAGTCAATGCTCAACTATTGTCTTCCATGCATGAAGTGGAGCTGTCTCATCAGTTTTGACAAGAATGACGTTCTGTTGCAGCAGTGAGCATTAAACACTGATCTGCAATGCTAGCGTTAGATGTTCAATTAATTAGTGTTAACGTTATATGCAAGCGGGCAGTTATCGCCCATTATGTATTTTTAGCAACTCGTTAACAAACGCTGATGTCATGATAGTTTGTTGAATATAAATGGGATTCACTTTGTGCCATTATTGATAGGCTAGTCAATGCTCAACTATTGTCTTCCATGCATGAAGTGGAGCCATCTCATCAGTTTGGACAAGAATAGCGTTCTGTTGCATCAGTGAATATTAAACACTCATTTGCAACTCTCCGTTTTGCACTGAAAACTATTGCACTGATTTATTTGTTTTACATTTATTTCCTTTGTAGTACTCCAATATTTTTTTGTAGGGACAGCAATAAGTTTAGACAACTTAAAGTTATGTTAAATACAGTAGTTTTTTTTTTCTGCTGTAAAACTTGAAAAAAACTAAAGATTTGTATCATAATTCTCAATGTGTAATGCAGTTTTATTTTTGTTAAAATGGATTTTTTTAAAAATTGGTATCGAAAAAAGTATCGTTCAGGAACCGGTATCGAAATCAAAGTATCGAAACTGTATCGATATCGAAAAATTTTGAACGATACCCAGCCCTACTCTCAACAACTACTGTCAAGGTGCCCTTTGGGGGAACAACGCCGTCAACTTTCACTGGATGAATAGAAAGCATGCAAAGTGGAATGGGAAGGGGGGATACGGGGGAACAAGGAAGGCAAGTGAGAAGAAGGCAGAAGCAGAGACAGAGAGACTCACGTTGTGTTGCAGATGTGCAGCAAGACGGCCGTAGTATGTGAAGGCTTTCAGTGCAGTTTCTACACTGGGATCTTTAGGATCTGCTGTGGTGGAGCTGAGGTGAGAATACAGCACCCACTGTTGAGACAAACATCACAAATTAATCTGAAACCTGTTTCTAACAGAGGGACTATAAATACATCTACGTGTATATATGTATGACTGTCAGCCACAGGCAAGAGTTTAAGCACAGATATAAGGAAGGATGGGAAAGGTTATAGAATTGTACAAATTTGACCCAGGTCTGATGAAATACAACAGTATGAATATTGAATATCTCTGCCATACCCTCCATGACTCCAGGACTTTATGGAGCTGCTTAAGTGAACCCTGACTGAGAGAGGGGAGACGCTCCCGCACCGAGATGCGGCTGAGCAGGAACTCCAGGTAAGCCAGGGCCAGGTCTGGTTTGGCCTCCACCGTCTCCTGGATATGCACTTTCCGACTGGTATTAGCCTTGTCCTGTAATTGATAGGAAGATAAGAATAATACTGTTATTAGCCTCGTCCTGTAATTGATAGGAAGATAAGTGTAATATACGACACCCACTGGGAATGAGCTACAAGAGGCACGTGTGGAGTAAACCTCTATTTCAGTCCATGGAAATCAGAGACCAAACAGTCTCCATTTTGTCAACCACAGGATATATTTTCAGACCTTCACCTCTTTGTAAAATCAAGCTTGTGTTTACTCACAGCTTTCTTGGGCAGGGCTTCGGTGAGCCAATCAGTGACAAGTTCGAGGATGTCACCGACCTTGCCCCAGCGACACAGGCAGTCTAATAGCTGGCTGTATTGAGTAGGCACAGCTTGTGGCTCCATCCTCCGCAGCCTGGACAGGACGCCACAGCTGGGAACGAGAAAGTGGAATGTGGGCTAATAGGTTAGACGGGAGAAAGACAGAGGGAGAGAGAAAGGGAGCTAGAGAGAGTGATAGATCAAAAGAAATCAAGAGAAACAGAAGCCATTTCTATACATGCAGTGAATTCCTGAACATTTCCAGACATTACTCGAATGGCCTGCATGTTTAGCAACAAATGTCGGTATGAGCGCGCTCCCGCGAGCACGGACCGTACCCACCCAAGCCCCAAGTGCAAAGTCCAAGTCGGTGGCAGAGCGGGTCTAGTTTAGCAGCTCGCGCTCATTTACCGGAAGGTGGAGTGAGCGCACGGGTAGGGGTGCGAGGAAAAGCGAGGGAGACAAGATTACTATAGCCTATAAATCAGGGGTGGGCAATTATTTTTCATGGGGGGCCACATGAGAAACCCAGATTGTTGCCGGGGGCCGAACAAATACTTCTATGTCACCACTTGCTCTCCCTGCAAGGCTTGAAGTTAACTTTTTTGACCACCTGCCAATATGGCTGCTAGATTTTAAAGTTACCAGCTAATTAGAATTTCCACTAGCCAAAATGTTTTTCTTGAAATAAACCAGAATATGAGTGGGTTAATTTAAAGGTCCCATTCCGTGCAAAAGCTGTTTTTACTTGTAAATGCATATATACTGCTGTCAGCCCTCCCTGTAATGAGTGGTCACAACCTCAGAACTGCCACAGTTGGATTTGTCCCTATCCAGCTTCCCCCTGCAGTCTCCTCCAAGCCACACCCCCAAACGCTTCGTTTGCCCAGAGGGGGATTTGGGATGTCACGAGCTTCCTCACGCATACTGCGCGGGTCTCTCTCACACAAGCTACCTGCACCATTTTGTCTATAGCCACAAAATTAACACTTCTAGCTGGAGCGACGCCAACTGTACGTGATCCAGCAACTGCAGAGGTGCATTCGGTAAGTCTAGGCATTTTGAGATGTCCTCTTTAGCGTAGTAACCGTTAAGTTAACGATAACTCGCAACCTAGCGTGCTGGTCCACAGACGCTAATCTGATTGGCCGCTGGGAGCCTGGGGCGGGCTCTCCCTCAGCGGCCAATGGGAACTGTTAGTTCTGAATATATTATAGAAACAGGCCATTCTTGGGAAGCGACGAGATGAGGAAGTGAGAACTCCGTCACAACAAACGGGGTTGCTATATTTTCGACAAATTAATCCAGAATCATGTTTTATGGACCAGAGACACACGTTTTTAAGAGGTTACAGCTGCACGAATTGGGACCTTTAAGCATAAGTATCAGTAAGTGGACCGGGATTCTCAAAGCCTGTGTTGAGGGTCACACACAAATGCACTCTTGAAGCTAAATAAATCCAAAACCAACAAGTTAATTATTTACATTTTTACTTCAATGTAGAACAGTGATTTCTTACACATGAGATTACTTTTAGACTTTTATCCATAAAGATTATTGAAAGATATTCCATATATTCCAGACTGAAATGTTATAACAGAAGTGGAGTATTGGCCAGAATGATATGAACATTTGGACACTTATTCAGTGGGTATCTTGCATGTTGCATTCAGGTGCACTGTAAAAATAAAAATAAAAATCCAATTCCAGCGCGGGCCACACAGGAGGCGACATGTGGCCCATGGGCCGCCAGTTGCCCAGGTCTGCTATAAATAGATGTTAACGCACAACTCTACCGCCCCCCCCCCCGGGTCGGGCAACACGGGGATTGTTTATTTCACTATAGAATTATTATAAAGATACTAGAGAAGACAAGAAGGTCACTATAAGCTCTCAGACACTGTAACATCAGAGTAGGGTCATTCTAGCTGCCATCACAAAATGAAATAAAAGGCTTGTTGGACAATATCACAGCATCATAGCTCAGCTGATCCAGAGTGGAGAACTGCAGCCCTGCTACATGTCGCAAATATGGACTTGTTAACAGTGCATCGGAATGCATCGGGAATGAGACATGTGCGTTATGGAGTGGAGAAAAGTGTTGGGCAGAGATCTCGTGTTGTGGATGCAGTGTATGGAGAGCTGTGCGCACGTTTTGGGTGCCAATTCTGTTCCAGACTTTATGTGCAGCACACGTGATGTGATGCCCCATCCCGGGAAATACCAGGACCTGATTTACTGGGCATAGTCGAGACTTCACGTGTGGAAATGGCTAGAGACAAGAGACTAGGCTTTAATGCTCACCTGAATGCTGGAACTGCAGTTGGGGGCATGAGTGAGGCCAGGTGTATGAGAGGAGCAGTACAACGGTCATCCTGAAAGACACCAAGTATAAGGAGGAGTGAAGTTCTGTGAAGAAATTAAATGCATTGACTGTTGATTGCACAGGTGTCTGTGAGTGTGAACCCTATGTTTATTATTTATTAAAAAGGATCCCCATTAGCTGCCGCCTAGATGACAGCTAGTCTTCCTGGGGTCCAAGACAATACACAGTACATACATGACACACAATAATTAAAATACAAAAACATAAAGTAAAAGAATAGAAGAATAAACAGCAAATCTAAGCTAATATAGACATTAGCATGGCAGGGCTAGCTGACCAGACAGAGCAATAATCCAAATGACAGAACTAATGAAGAAATTATTTGGTGAAGTAATAACGGTGTAACAAATGATGCACTTTCGGGTAATGGCAACTGCTCTACCCATCTTGGCAACCATCCTTTTGATGTGCTCAAACCACGAGAGTGAGCTATCAAGCCAAAGTCCAAGAAGCGTCAGTTTTTACTTGCTGTATAATACCGCATTCATGACAACTCGGCCCGCCGGAGGTTTCAACACGGAACCTCCGGCCCGGACAGATTTGCGTTCACGCTGCACCTCCCGCTCGGGGGAAAAACCCAAACTGTTGCTATAGCAACCCACGTTAGCATGGTAGCTACCTACTAGCGAACAATGCTAACCGAACATGCTGAATGCTGAATTTCACACAGAGCGAAACACAGATGACACAAACACATATGAAACGTTAACATTACATAATTAAGACCTCAAATTCTGTGTTAAAACGTCAACAAACATCTTTATAATAATTCTGTGATTATCATTAACGATGCAAGTTGCCATTTTGATGTGGCTGTGACATCAACTCTGAGAAACCGGAGCTCTGAATGATATCCGAATTTCCGAGCTGTAATTCCGGCCTGGACGACCGTTCAATTCCCTTTTTACAGGTCGGAACCCATTTTTTCCGGCGGTCCGAGTTGTCTTGAACGGGGTATAACTTGACCATCTATTCGTAAACTCATTTTAGGATTGTGTGACAATCTATACTTGGAACCAAAAATTATACACATAGTTTTAGATATGTTAAAGGAACACTCCGCCCATTTTCAACCAGCTTTGTATCATTAGAACATCAGTAGTATATCAGAAAACTGTTTTGAAGTCTGTCGTTTAATTTTACAGTTATTTGAGTGTTAAAGTGTGGACCAGTGACATCACTGGTCCACACTAACTCAAATTAATAACTCATTAACTCAAATCAACTCTCAATAACTGTCAAACTAGATGAATGATGAATAGTTTGACAGTTATTGAGAGTTGATTCGAGTTAATGAGTTATTAATTTGAGTTAGTGTGGACCAGTGATGTCACTGGTCCACACTTTAACACTCAATAACTGTCAAATTAAATGACAGACTTCAAAACCGTTTACAGTTTTCCGATATACTACTGATGTTCTAATGATACAAAGCTGGTTGAAAATGGGCGGAGTGTTTCTTTAAGTATGGGTTTATTTGCCTTGAACCAATTGTGTATAATGTCAAGCTCTTCAGAGAGACAAGACAGACTACCGGTATGTATGTTGCTTTGATAGTTTGACTTTACACCATGAAGAAGGCAGTAGCCGAAACATGTTAGTGAAATAGTCCAATAGAGTGCCGCAGGGATGACGTATTTTTGTAGTTGGAAGTCCCGGACTTCCTGGATCTTACGGGAAAAAGTCAATGGGGTTTTAGAATGGGGATTTCACTTAAATGCATAAAATGTCCCATAAACAAACGTTTATCGGAGTGGTAATTTGGGTTCAGCAGGATAATCTTCACGAACGTGACTCACTATTATGCCTTTTGAAGGGTTTTCTAAAAACAGCGTAAAAAAAAAAAATTACGTTTCAAAAGTCATAAAAGTGGTCCTAGTTTGTGAAGATTATACTGCTGCTGAACTCAAATTATCACTGCCATAAACTTTTGTTAACCACATACCTTATTTTATGCATTTAAGTGAAATCCCCATTCTAAAATCCCATTGACCGTTCCCCGTAATATCAAGGACTTCCGCCTTCCATGCTACTTCCGGACTCATTCCTGCAGTGCTCTATTACAGGGGTTCCTAAACTTTTCCAACCAAGTACCACTATAATTTCCCAGGGACCACTTCCACTGCATATACCCCCCCCCCCCCAATAAAATTGGCTGATTTAACCATGCAATAGCAGCAGAAAGGCTAAATAACAATATAAGGCTACTAGCTGGTTCAAAACAGACACACACACCTGCCAACATTAGGCTGTGAATAAGAGAACCCCTTTGAAAATGTTTTGTTTTCCCTCGCCAAAATTTAGCCTAATTTTGGAGTGTTATTTAGCTACCTTCCTGACAAGCTAGCATGCAGTGTTAGGGGTAACTCATTAAAAAAGTAACATATTACATGTAATATATTACTTTTAGCAGTAACTCAGTAATATAACTTATTACTTATAGGATTTCAGTAATATTATACCAGTTACTTTGTCAAGTAACTCAAGTTACAATTTGAGTTACATTTTATTAAATTAAAGCACATATTTAAAAAAGATACTATCATTTCCTAATCAAACTATGTGTTTTTATGCAAATAACCACTATAGATGACAATAACAAAGGAAAATAATAACATTTAGAATTTTGGATTGTTTACACTGACTGGTGGTTGAAATTATTTTTTGGGATGTTCCGGGGCGGCGATGTCATTCTACTGCTGCTGTTGTTTTGGTAAAAGTAATGCAAAAGTAGTGTAATAAGTAACGAGTTACTCTACACAGAAAGTAATATTGTAAAGTAACTTATTACTTTCAAATGAAAGTAACTAGTAATATGTAATATATTACATTTTGAAAGTAACTTGCCCAACACTGCTAGCATGACATGGTCGGTAAGTTGTAATACAAATCTATTCCTCGGTCTTCTAGTTTCATATGATACCACAAACTTCACTCTGGCTTTAAAACTGAGCCTGCTGCAGCCTCTGAAAGTAAATGTTCAAAATTGTGATATTTCCCAAATATCACGATATTCCGAAAACGGGCCCAATCCGGCTACTCCTCAGGGTTAATGTGTATGTAAAAGCGGTTTTCTGCAACAAAAAAACAAATAAAAAAGCAATTCTCTGGCAGACCACCAGGCAGAGCCCCGCGGACCACCACTGTTTGGGAACCAATGCTCTATTAAATAGGTTTGAGAGAAGTGTGCAGTCTTCATTCTTATTCTTTCAAGAAATTAAATGCAATCATCAAAATACTTGTCAGGTTACCTCAAAGGTGCTGAAATACTTGGCCATAACACTGCCAAACTTGGCAACGGTGTACTTCTGGGCCTCTTTGTTGTGTTCCAGGGCCTTCACAATGCTTGTCCACAGGATGACCAATACCTCCAGCAGTCCGGACACGAGGGCCGTGTCTTTCACTGACAGAGAGCGTTGAGCCTGCAAAGACCAAACTCTCCATCAACTCGGATATATTCTGCATAAATTATACATGCACTCATGTCAATATGCTTTACTCAAGAGACAACTGAGGATTTGATAAAGTTGACAACTACTACCTCCAAAGTACCTAAGAAATGTAAGAATGAGCCTTTTGTCAATTTACATAAATCGGCTTCTTCAAAAGCTTTGGAAGAGAATTTTCAGTCAACTGAAAACTGAACAAATTTCAACCAGTTTTGACAACTGTTAGAGCACATAAGTGCTGCCGTCTTACGATGGTGTTCTCCTGGTTGCTGTTCTCCTTGTTGCTGTCATTCATCTCTGTCTGGTCAATGTCGGTTATGCAGCTGTTCAGAACACGTCGAATGGACAGCATCAGCTTTACTGGAGAAAGAAAGATATGCTTATTTGCTTATGCTTATTTTTTACATGATAGATTGTTACAGGACGTCACATGGGAAAGAAAGACTGGTTGGGTGCACTATAATGTAATGCATTGGTCCTTCATCACAAGAAACTACACTTTGTTTGGAGACACTGTATGCATGGCCAAAGTCCCGCCCGGGGGCCAATTGTGGCCCGCGGACCAATTTTAAGTGGCCCCCGGCTTGTCTCTCAGAATATACTATGTGGCCCTTCACACAGTATTGGTTAATCAAGCAAGTTCACCTTGCATGTTTTTCCCCCTGTTCAGCTAATGATGACAGCACTATCATACAGTTTGTAGACAAACAAAGTGTGAACAATGCAGGCGGAACTAATGTTTTCAGACGGTAAACAAAATCCTTAAAAGTACAATTGTATTGTATGTTTGTTTTTGCTTTGTTTTTTTATAACCCATATGATGCGAGAAGCAGCTGGCCCTCCGGTATCTTCACATGATCTAATTCCCATTCAAAAAAGTTTGGACGAGCCTACTGTATGGGGTTGTGGTGAAAAGCTGTATATACATAATTTTTCAGAATTGCTGGCACCCTCGATATATACACAAGTAACAAGCTATATACTCGCCTCAATTTTTTTTTTTTTTTGTTTTCCATTTACTGCCAATTGTTCATAAAATAGGTTTATAATCATATAACTTGTAAAACAATAAAAAGAATATACTGCATTTTTAGGTGTTTTTGGGGCCGGTGTGCAGAATGCACAGCAGGGCCCTTACATTCCACTCTGTCGCCCAGACCATTTTAGCACGGATACAGGCGTGGATGCAGGCGTTGTAATGTCTTTCCGCTTTCCAGTCCGGTAGGTGGCGGTAATGCACCTCTGGCTAATATTGTGGCTAGCAGAGAGTTCCACAAGAGCCGGTCGTCGGACATTTCACCGTCTGGTGCCTCTCTCGGTCCGACTAGGAATTTATTGATTCGATTTTTGAGGAGTTGACATGTATCGTCTTTTTTGTCCTAATGTAAAGCAGCTGTGAATGTGAATAATCGTTTGCTCCTCGGACTAGGGCTGTCCCGGCGAGTCGACGTAATCGATGACGTCGACGCACGCTACGTGCCTCGACGCGCCCCAATCGTCACAAAACAAAAATAGTGTAGCTCATGTTAGCGGCTAACTGTTACTTGTCGTTACTTTACATGGCAGTAAAATGCCACTGAATGACCAAATTGATTTAACTTTTAACCATTTTGATTTCCACTTTCCATACGGACCGCCAGCATTGGTTAGTTGTTAACGTCGTGACAATTTATAACGTTTATAACGTACTCCGACTGGTTTGCTGTGTTGCGCAATAGCTCCAACCCTCCAATTCAGACTGATAGTATAAACCGGAAGCTGGAGCACGTTATAAACATTATAAATATAGTCACGTTATAAACTAACCAATGCTGGCGGTCCGTATGGAAAGTGGAAATCGAGATGGTTAAAAGTTAAATCAATTTGGTCATTCGGTGGCGTTTTACTGCCATGTAAAGTAACGACAAGTAACAGTTAGCCGCTAACATATTAGCCACATTACCCATCAGCGGAGCGTCATTTGACGTCAGCACACTCTTCCAAACAGGTCGCGTGCCTCATTCCAGTCGATTCCACGATTTCAGACGGACAAGCCCGTCTTTATTGTCACACGATTACACATCAACACATGCACGGACGGCCACAAACACACACATGCTTCCAGTGGGCATTCCCATCCTTTCACATGGACCCATGTTGGGTGTGGATGCTACTAACAGTCTTGTGTCTGGATGATGTGTGTACAGTCCAGTGTGTGATCATCTTACATGGAGCATTTTGTCTTTCTCCTAAATTAAGAGCACTGTTACTGAAAATTGCACACCATTGTACTGTAAGATGATGATTTTATGTTGGACTGCTGCTAAACTCAGTTGACACTGCACAAGGTTTTTGGTATTCCTCCTGAAAGTGACTTGAATTTAATTTATTCTACTATTTTATTTTGAATTGCACTATATTCATTTTATTTGAGGACAAGCTCTTGCTTTAATTTTATTTGATAGATTTTATGTTGGACTGTTAAAGAGAATGAGATGGTTAAATAATATAGACATCAGCAGGTGGTGGTGGAGGTGAGTCAGAGAATATTAGTATTTTACCTATATTGCTACATCTGGGCAAGAGCAGTGCCACTCACTCAGCAAATTGATGGTTAAGACTGAAAAACAGTCTAATCTTAATGTAAATGGTCCTCTAATCTGGTTTCAAGGGGCCAAAATTTTAGACTGAACACAAATGACTCAATACACCTTGGCAGAGTTCTGCACTTTACTGAGCACACCGGCCCTATGCCAGGTTTCGACCTGGCCTTGTTTTTATTCAACATCAGGGGGGGAAAGTACAGTCAAAACCCAATTATGTATTTTAGGCACAGTTAGTGGGGAATTACCCACCTTCAACTTTGACCTTTAGTAAACTACATCATCGTGCGCAGTTCAGGTTCAAGTGCACATTTTTTGTTTTGTGGGTTTTTGCAGGGTTAATGTGTTTAGTCAAGTTTAGCTCAGACAGGTGTTGTTTTTTTGTTTCTTGTTTCTGTATTGCTACCGGTTGCTCCACTCTGGTGTACACTTTGTGCTTACAGTACTTGTAAAGATTTATTTTCTCCTTATATATGTCTGGGTCTTAAGGTAGGATTCCACTGGGGGGGCGGAGACCTCAAAATAGTCTTTTGGAATGTTAAAGGGTTTGGTCACCTTACAAAAAGGGAAAAGGTATTTAGACATCTTAAATCTTTGTCTGCGGACATCATTCTCTTGCAGGAAACCCATCTCATAGCAAAGCGCAGCGCAGTTTAAGGAATGGAATCGGTCATGTGGAATTTTTATCGATTTTGTTATATATAAAAAATAATAATAATAAAAAAAAATTGCGGACTAGGTTTGGGTGGAATTCGTTCCTCCTCGCCCCACTCCATTGCACAGCCGACTAACGTGAGGTGGAGCTTCATATAATCTCTAGTTTTCTGGCTGGGCACGGGCCTTTGTGCCAACAAAACTGTTTTAAACATGGGGAATTAACACCGGCATGCGCCGGGGACAGCAGTGTTGGAGAGGAGACACATTGAAATAAAGAGTTAATTGAGGAGAACACGTTGTCTTTCGTATTTTCTGCCATAGGCATTCATTTTGTAAAATAAATATATATATATATATATATATATATATATATATATATATATTCTTTTTATTATTAATATGATCGATAATCGATAATTGATCGTTAATTTCCCCCGATTTTCGATTATGGAAACTTTTCAAAATGAACATCCCTAATTTATACAACACATTTCATAGAAGTAAATTCACTGACTAAGCAGATCGATATGGTGTCACCTTGTGTAATTCATTCAACAACCAAACATCGCTGATGTATGCCAGCCAACGAGGTGCAGCTGTGCAGGTGCAGAAAACACGAAAGTGTTGTCCACATGCAGCATGGTAACCAGGCTTTCAATATTCATCTGATTGACTTTATGCATCACAGACACACCATCATGTAGCCTATTAGGTAGGCTACAAGGCTAATTCTTTTCTTTTGGTTCCAGTTTTTCGTAAAGCAAATTATTCCCATTAAGTAGCCTAATTAGGGGCCGATCTGAAAGACGACGCCCGCATATCAAACAGCTGCAGTCTGCATAACGTTCGTCGGGGGAATAGTAGCCTATAGACTACTATAACGTTAGTAGTTTTTGTAAGGGAATGCACAGAGCTGATTTCGAGAGGGAATATCCTCAGACCAACTCGCCAGACAGCTATAGCCCTCTGAAGCTTATTATTATATCCGTTAATTTTACCTACTAATGTCAACATCGTTTGAGCATAAAGCCTAACCGCACGGAGCATTCCTCCTGGCGTCCCTGCAGTCATGATTGTATAGGCTACTTTTTTTACTTTCACTCGTGCACTTTCTTGCTACATGAGGTGATTTCCCCTGTAATTTTTTTATGAATGAGCTGACCAGTCGCACCTTTTCCGGCTCGCTGCAACAACGCTTTTAAGTGGAGGCGGGTTGCCTGCTAAACCGGCGCTGTGACTACCTACCGTGGCGGGACAAAAGGCGTAAAACAATTATCCACCACGCGCGTTCACGACTTTCACATGGAGGCGCGAATCCTATTTTCCGTGCATTTTTCGGCTTTCAAGGCCGGTGTGAAAGAGCCTACTGACACACAGAGTATCGCTGTGCACTCGCAGCGCAGAGATCTCTTCTGTAAACCCTCTCTGTCTGTGCTATGCGTCGAGCAACGTGCGAACACACACACACACTCTCTCTTTCCTTCTCTCTCTCTCCGTTAAGAGAGAGAGAGGTCTCCTCCGAGCACGTCTCCTCTGCTGCAGACGGGACACGCCCACACAGTCTGCGGGAGAAAATACACTCTAAAATATAATTGATTCTCATGACTTTTGCCATGACTGTCAAACCTAATTTATATACTTTGCGACGTTCATCATCGTTCAAATTTGGCTGGTGGCTTATTAACATCGGTTCCTGTGATGTGATGAACTCAAAATGCTAAATAATAAAAAATTATTTCTGGTTTCCAGGGACTTTAACTTTTAACCATTTCGATTTCCACTTTCAATACGGACCCCCAGCATTGGTTAGTTGTTAACGTCGTGACTATATTTATAACGTTATAACGTACTCCGGTTTGCGGGCTGAATCTGTGTGTTGCGCAATAGCTACAACCCCTCAGCACTCTGGCTGTAGACCCGAGTTATAAACTGGAAACCGGAGTACATAAACGTTATAAACAACTAACCAATACTGGGGGTCCGTATGGAAAGTGGAAATCGAAATGGTTAAAAGTTAAATCAATTTGGTCATTCAGTGGTGTTTTACTGCCATTTAAAGTAACGACAAGTAACAGTTAGCCGCTAACGTTAGCGCTTACCCATCAGCACAGCGTCATTTGACGTCAGCACACTCTTCTAAACAGGTCGCGTGCCGCATTCCAGTGGGCATTCCCATGCTTTCACATGGACGCGCATCGCTACGACCAGCGTAGTTAAGACCAGAAGTAATAGCCCTGTTGGTGCAGTAGTCCACTCTAAAGACTGGTCTTAACCGACGTAGGAGTTACGACCAGGCATAGTTAAGACCAGTTGGTGCAAGCCAAGCCCCATGTTGGGTGTGGATGCTACAGACACAGTCTTGTGTCTGGATGATGTGTCTGATGTGTGACCATCTTACATGGAGCATTTTGTCTTTCTCCAAAATTAAGAGCACTGTTACTGAAAATTGCACACCATTGTACTGTAAGATGATGATTTTATGTTGGACTGCTGCTAAACTCAGTTGACATTGCACAAGGTTTTTGGTATTCCTCCTGAAAGTGACTTGAATTTAATTTATTCTACTATTTTATTTTGCACTATATTCATTTTATTTGAGGACAAGCTCTTGCTTTAATTTTATTTGAGAGATTTTATGTTGGACTGTTAAAGAGAATGAGATGGTTAAATAAAATACTGAAATTGAGATTTTTGGTTATTTATTTGTTTTGGGTAAATGTATTGTTATATAATAAAAAAAAAAATTGTTAGATTAATCGACTAATCGAAAAAATAATCGTTAGATTAATCGATAAGAAAATAATCGTTTGCCCTACCCTTAAGCCCTCACCCCAACTCACCTGAAGCCTCTCACCCTACCCCCCCCCCCCCCCTTCCAGGGCTCCTGCTCCCTTACATAGCTTCACTCTACAGGCTGTCTCGGAGGGTGAGGTCCTAGGATGAGCTGCTTAGGCTGGACCCTAAAAAAACAGCTGGGTCTGATGAGCTGGAACCTTTCTTTTTTAAGATAGCGGCCTCCATCATCGCAGCTCCCATTGCAGATCTGTTTAACCTCTCCCTCCACACAGCGGAAATCCCACTCGCATGGAAAGCAGCTTTAGTGCATCCCCTCTTCAAGGGAGGAGATCAGGCTGATCCAAACTGCTATAGGCCCATCTCTATACTGCCTTGTGTGTCAAAGGTATTGGAAACACTTGTAAACAAACAACTGACTAACTACTTAGATACCTATAATATTATCTCTGGTGTTCAATCTGGTTTCCGATCTGGTTCGAGCCTGGGCTGGGCTAGCAGCTAAATGCTAACTATGCTGAATGAGAACGGGAGGATTTACCCCACCCTGACCGTGTGTGTATATAGGCATAGTGATACAACTTACTTATGTTGGTGGGGGCTGTGTATGTAGGCATAGTGATACAACTTACTTATGTTGGTAGGGGCTGTGTGTATGTAGGCATACAGTAGTGATACAACTTACTTATGTTGGTAGGGGCTGTGTGTATGTAGGCATACTGATACAACTTACTTATGTTGGTAGGGGCTGTGTGTATGTAGGCATAGTGATACAACTTACTTATGTTGGTACGGGCTGTGTGTATGTAGGCATAGTGATACAACTTACTTATGTTGGTAGGGGCTGTGTGTATGTAGGCATAGTGATACAACTTACTTATGTTGGTACGGGCTGTGTGTATGTAGGCATAGTGATACAACTTACTTATGTTGGTAGGGGCTGTGTGTATGTAGGCATAGTGATAGAACTTACTTATGTTGGTAGGGACTGTGTGTATGTAGGCATAGTGATACAACTTACTTATGTTGGTGGGGGCTGTGTGTATGTAGGCATAGTGATACAACTTACTTATGTTGGTGGGGGCTGTGTGTATGTAGGCATAGTGATACAACTTACTTATGTTGGTAGGGGCTGTGTGTATGTAGGCATAGTGATACAACTTACTTATGTTGGTACGGGCTGTGTGTATGTAGGCATAGTGATACAACTTACTTATGTTTGTACGGGCTGTGTGTATGTAGGCATAGTGATACAACTTACTTATGTTGGTACGGGCTGTGTGTATGTAGGCATAGTGATACAACTTACTTATGTTGGTGGGGGCTGTGTGTATGTAGGCATAGTGATACAACTTACTTATGTTGGTAGGGGCTGTGTGTATGTAGGCATAGTGATACAACTTACTTATGTTGGTGGGGGCTGTGTGTATGTAGGCATAGTGATACAACTTACTTATGTTGGTGGGGGCTGTGTGTATGTAGGCATAGTGATACAACTTACTTATGTTGGTACGGGCTGTGTGTATGTAGGCATAGTGATACAACTTACTTATGTTTGTACGGGCTGTGTGTATGTAGGCATAGTGATACAACTTACTTATGTTGGTGGGGGCTGTGTGTATGTAGGCATAGTGATACAACTTACTTATGTTGGTACGGGCTGTGTGTATGTAGGCATAGTGATACAACTTACTTATGTTGGTGGGGGCTGTGTGTATGTAGGCATAGTGATACAACTTACTTATGTTGGTACGGGCTGTGTGTATGTAGGCATAGTGATACAACTTACTTATGTTGGTAGGGGCTGTGTGTATGTAGGCATAGTGATACAACTTACTTATGTTGGTACGGGCTGTGTGTATGTAGGCATAGTGATACAACTTACTTATGTTTGTACGGGCTGTGTGTATGTAGGCATAGTGATACAACTTACTTATGTTGGTACGGGCTGTGTGTATGTAGGCATAGTGATACAACTTACTTATGTTGGTGGGGGCTGTGTGTATGTAGGCATACTGATACAACTTACTTATGTTGGTAGGGTAGGGGCTGTGTGTATGTAGGCATAGTGATACAACTTACTTATGTTGGTAGGGTAGGGGCTGTGTGTATGTAGGCATAGTGATACAACTTACTTATGTTGGTAGGGTACGGGCTGTGTGTATGTAGGCATAGTGATACAACTTACTTATGTTGGTAGGGTAGGGGCTGTGTGTATGTAGGCATACTGATACAACTTACTTATGTTGGTGGGGGCTGTGTGTATGTAGGCATACAGATAGAACTTTCTGGCAGCCATGGGGTTCATCTCAATGAGGGTGATGCAGCGAGAACACCACTCCTTCTCTGACTCATTGACCGGGAAGAAGGACTTGAAAAGGAGCGTGGTGATGCGTTTGGAGACAGACTGGGAGCCAATAGCCAGGGCGGCCAGCAGGTGATCCAGGTTACACACGTCCCAAAACTGGATAGTGGCACAGAGATGAGGAGAAAAGTTGGTCCCTTTTAAACCTGGCATTTACATTGCATCTCATGTCTGGATATGATTTAGCTGGATTACAGTATATTTACACTCGACAGTGGAACAAGTCCTCAGATTCTTATTTTCCCTCAGAAAATGGATATACCATAAGAAAAGACACAAACATACCTTGGCAGCACGCACTGCTTTGACCTTGATAAGCATGTCAAGGAAGGCTATGCGGACTTTCTCAGAGTTGTCATGAAGAATGTACTTCAAAGCAGGCAGCAGCTTTTCCAAGAGTGGATGGCTGTGAGCGTTGTCCAGGACGACAGGCAAGGACTGGAGGACACATCGGACCAACAACAAATCATTACCGATTCTGTCAATGGCAATAACAACCACTCATACTAATAATGCAATAGCACCACTCATACTAATAATGCAATAACACCACTCATACTAATAATACAATGTCTCTCAATGTGACACCACAAAACATTTGGACGAGGCAGAATGCTCAAGTTCAATCTGTGATATGACTAGATATGGACCCGAGGAAGACTAGCTGTGGTCTAGCCATCAGCTAATGGGGATGTTTTTAATAAACAAATATGATACTGCCATTTGGGTAAAATTCTTCAGCCAAAAGCTTAGTAAATGCATTTTGTTCATGTTGTGACAAATGTCTAATTTTTCTATTAGATTTTCAATTAAAGTAAATTGTTATTTTCTCTGGTATATTTAAGTTTAAATATCACAAGAAGGCAACCCTGAGCTACTGTGATTGGAGAGGTGACAGCAGCTGGAGTAGTTGATTAGCAGGATCTGGGTCAATTGATTCAGGTGTGGACTCTGCTTGAGCTGAAATAGTCAAAGGTAAAATCTCCTCTGTGGTGGTAGGACTATATTCCCACAGTGGGAGAAAATAATTTTAAGTCCTCAACATAGGGTGCTTCAGTGCAGAGATCACCTCAGAGACGCTATTGGTATGTATATTTTTCTTGTTAATTGATCATTTAAAAACATTTCATCCCACTGAGTGCACAATTTGACATATACTTCAGTTATCCTTTTGATGTTTGAGAGCGCTGCCTTTGGGCTAAATGTATTTATTTATTGAATTAAATTGCCTGAACAAGTAGCCTATGGCAATGCGGGATTTGAGGTTAAATTAAAATTGAATTAAATTGATTTTGTCTGATTAAATTACAAGTAAATTTGGTTTATTTGGTAAGAAGAGAAATGTGAACAAAAAATAGTAATTCACCATGCAATTGTTATAGTGAATGTCATTGGTGCAATGGCTAATTTTTTGTGTCTTTGCTTTAGAGGTTATCAACCTACTGCTATCACTCCTACAATCATTCAACATCTATCATTTATTGTGTGGAATTCAATGATTCAACTGATGAACTTTATTAAAATGGGAAAAATTTGGAGTGGAGTTGTTCTTCATGCCATTTGTCAAGTTTAGGCAGCACTGAGGCAGAAACCCAAATAACTTGACAGTTCATGTCATTTAAACTCTAGGTGACACTAGGTGACACAGTCTAGAGGAGTGCTATGTTTACTCTGATCACATTCAGCAGGTCCCAAGTCCAGTCAACTGACTGCATTTCACACCTTGAAGAAGGCACAACGGACATCAGGGGAGCTGGTGTCAGCAGCTATCTCAAACAGCTTCTGCATGAAGTCTGTGATGATGACAGGGGGGAGCAGCTCCCAGCAGGTGGCCATGACCTTACACGCTCCCAGGGTAGCAGTGCAGCGCACCTGGGGGTGAGGGTCATCCAGGAGGCCCTGAGGATGACAGATCGGTATAAGGACAGCAGAAGAAGTACATACTGTAAACACAGCATACCCTGCATAATGCATTTGTTGAAATGTTGGTTCTGAGGCTAATGTTCACTCTTGGGCTGACTCCAACATCAGTTCCAGTGGTGGGTGTGGCAATTATAGAGCACCTCTTATTTGGATATTTAGATCAATATCGACAATTGTGCCACAATTGTGACTATAATTGAGTTTTTTGGGCACCTTGAGCAATAAGGCCAGAAAATGAATTGTCATACTCCAATGGGGCGCCAGAGTGAAAACATAATTTACTAACCATTCCATACACACATGGGATGAATAATGTAAGAGATAACTTCAAATTATTGTGGCCATTCAGTTTCTCAATTTCACAAGGAAAAGGGTTTGAATGGTTTGAATGGTGCTCACCATCAATGTGTCCAGCTGCTTCTGAATGGTCTGGTCTATATTCTCACTGCTCTGACTGGGGTCATGGATCGCAAAGGCCTCAGTGAAAAGCAGAGTGGCATTAGCGCGTACCTCAAAGTTAGGAGCCTAAAGAAATCATGTGGAGAGAAGCTATTAGGCTATACATTTATATTTTGCATTAGAATAGAAAACAGTCATGAGTGAGTGAAGATAAAGGAAAATGTATACAGGGTTAGTGTGAATGTAATATAGAAAATGTGTAGGTACACTTAGAGCTGTCCAGAGAATGGGCTTGTAAAGTGTATAGAGCATCTTGTCCACCTTGACGCAGCCCTTCCTCTTGTGGAAGTAGCTCACAATCTGTATATGAGTGGGGGGAGATGAGAGATTAACAGATATACACACCATGTCTGCAAATATTAGAAAACAAAGCAACAAAGATGTTTTCAGCAGCTGAAGTCTGTTCTGTTATTGTGATAATCAGATTAAAGGCTTCTTGTTAACTCATTGAGTGCCAGCCACTTTTGGAGAACGGACGCTCCCAGTGCCAGAGTTTCAGAGCGTTTTCAGTGATTTCTCGAGGCCCACAGAATATTGTGTGATATTACTATGTTAACACCGAACACGCACAAAGAACGAGGAGACTATTGTATCATCAGCAAAAAAAAGTTTATTGATACCATTTTCCGTTCTTTAGTTATGAGCCGGAGAAGATAGGTTGTTTTGAGCAAAAACAGGCGTTTCAAATTAGAAGCTGAGTTATTCAGCCTTTTGTGAAATGAAGCATTTCAAGCACATTCACTGACTCTGAAACGAATATTTTCTGATGTAGTGACGTGGTGTAGTTGTGTGGTGCCCTGCGTGCCACACCCCCCTCAGCTGCAAACTCCTCCCCACACTAACACACAGCCTCACGCACCCAGCGTCTATTTTCGGAGTGCTCCGTTTTTGTGCGCCGGCTCCCAGCGCGACACGGAAAAGCCAAACCGGACTGCTGAGAATGGTTTGGCCCTTCGGCGTCGGGTGCTGCTTTTCTGGCGGCTAATCGTGTGGAGAAACTATACAGCAGAGACAGAGAGGCTCAGTTGTGGGTGCGGATTGACTGCTGTTCGCAGCCAACGTTAACTCCAGCCAGAGCAATCTATATGGCTCTGGCTGCAGCATGAGCGGTTTCTCTTTCATCACGGGGCTTTTTCCTGCTGTTTTCCTGACCTTTCTCTAATCTGGAGAGCACTGTCGCCACCTAATGAGTCCGTAAAATAGGTTATACACCTTCAATAGCTACAATATTTGTACAGGAGATGCAGGAGGCTTTGATCCACGTCCCACCGTCAAAAAACGCATTTGACGTCGATCGACGTCATTGGCACTCTACGTCACTATTTACTTTGACGCCGATTGACGTCATTGGCACTCAATGAGTTAAGATATCAAATGAAAGGGGGCGCAGTGAGCAGTGGTACCTACGGCCCAAGTGGGCTCGTCAAAAGGGCCTTTATGTGTGGAGTTTGCATGTTCTCCCCGTGCTCCCCTGGGGTTTCCTCCAGATAGGAACCCCCCCGCTAAAAACATGCTTGAAAAAAAGAGCGATGAAATGACACTACCTGTCGGACTTTGGTATGGACAGGAGAAGCTCTCTGGAGCAGGATAGCATGCTGCATGAAGTCTTGGATGCATGTCCTCTCAATCTTCTCCAAGAAGACTCCACTAGCCTTCTTCCATGCTCTGAAGTAGATCTCCGCTATATGACCAGTCTTGGCCCTTAAGAGAAGAGAACGACAACAGAACAATTTAGTCCTCAACACAAAGCGAGACTTTAGTACTATCAAATAGTTTGAGACAAAAATGTGTGGCATCAATGTTAGAAAGGTTTTTTGTCCAACAGGTTCAGGGAATGAACACCACTTTGGTACAATGGTCAGGTCATATAAGGAAGGGAGTTCCAGACAATCTGGTCAGGTTTGGAATATATTTATTGTGACTGTTGCATTTGTTTTCCTGTGCGTCTGTGTTTTTTTTTTGTCATAGCCGCACACACAACAAAGGGCAGCAAACACGGCTCTGCTCTCTGGTGCTCTCAACATAACACTGAGCAGAGGGTTTAAATACAGTGGCAGAGTGACTGGGGCTAATTAGTCCAGTACTGTCAGGTGTGTGCATTGGTGAATCAGGGGAAGGACCAAATGTGAGGTGTGGAGGATTATGGGAAACTCTCTCTTTTTTTTTTAACTCTTTTGTACAATCAGTGTGTGGTGTAGTTAGTAGTTAAACCCATGTCAGCAGGATCTGCCTGAGGTGTCCTAGAGCAGAGGTTCCCAAACTTTTCCGTCGAAGTACCACTACATACAAAAATGATATGATTGGTACAAATCGATTCATTGTGTCTTCTATTTTCATAGGATACCAGAAACTTCACTCTGGCTTTAAAACTGAGCCTGCTGCAGCCTCTGAAAGAAAATGTTCAAAATTGTGATATTTCCCAAATAGTGCAACATTTCCGAAAATCGGCCCAATCCGGCTACTCCTCAGGGTTAATGTGTATGTAAAAACTGTTTGTAGTAAAAAATATATATATATATATCTGGCGGAACACCAGGCGGAGCCCCGCGGACAGTTTGGGAACAAATGTCCTACAGCAACAACTTGAATTAAAAATTGTTCAGCAATTCTCTGAAGTAGAACACTGTAGAACACATAGAAAATGCTAGTGCACTTGATACAAGTTCAAATGAAGACAGCATCTTACTTTGTGACGAACTCCAGCTGGTTTTTGATGGTCCCATGAATCTTCCAGATGAAGTCGACGTTCCAGCTAAAAAGAAACACCAGGAATCGCTTTCCCTGTCAAAACAAACATGATGAGGCTCAGTGTTTCCCACAGGATTTTGAGAATTTGTGGTGGGGGGCCGCAGACCCCCTAGAGATTTTTAAAGTAAAATGCATGAATTTGGTGTACTTTGAGAAAGCTTAAGAGCAAAATTAAAAGGCTAGATCTATGAAGAACATGTCATCATTACTGTGCTGTGGGTTTACAATGACAAACTAAATTTCTCCCTATAGGTCAGGGATACTCAACTTGCTTTGCCACTTTCGTGAAATGATAGAAGGCGAGGGGCCAGTTAATAAACTATACATTTTTCTGTAGCGGATTGTAGGTTTTTGGGGTGTCAGCCGGAGTTTAGGCTGACAGTGTTGTGCACACCGGATAGTTACGGTAGTTAGGTTAAGTTAGTTAGGTTAAGTACATACATAAGTGCCTGGGTAGCGAGCAGATGGCGGTATTTGAGAATTTAGCAGCTAAATCATAGATTATTGAAAGATATTCCATATTCCAGACTGAAATGCTATACCAGAAGTATTGGCCAGAATGACATGAACATTTATTGGACACTTATTCAGCGGATATCTTGCATGTTGCGTTCAGGTGCACTGTAAAAAAAAAAAAAAAAAAAAAAATTTGGTCAACATCTTATTGTGGCGGTCAAAATATTATTGTGGCGGCCCGTCACAAATTCCTTTATGTATGGGAAACACTGAGGCTGATTGGCAGCTTCCAAGGCAAACAGAGGTATATCACTAGGGCCGCACAATTTATTGTTTCAGCATTGTCAGTGCAAAGTGCCAATGTGCAAAAGTCCCATTGAGAAAGGCAAATTAACTCAAAACATGTCATACAACCCTTTTTTGCTGCTTGATACAAATGGAAACTCATAGGGTTCTCATTTTCCACAGCAAACATAATGCACAGCCTCTCTGCGACGTTCTAAGCTATTTTCCCGCTAAACATGGTAACTTTACTCTAGGTCTGCTCAAGGCTTCTTCCCCGTTAAAGGGGTCTTTCCTTTAGGGGTCTTTTCTTGTTGGTAAATTGTTTAAATTGCCACATGACCAGTGCTATAAAATTCGCCAGTGCATGCGAGAATAGTTTCAATTTTTGGGTGACTTAAAACATAAGAGCCAGCTCTTCTACTTGCTCTATTTGCAAAGCGCCTTAAGATAACTGTTGTGATTTGGTGCGATATAAATATAAGATTGATTGATTGATTTAGCATCCTGCAACTCACCCTGGCTACGGCTAAAAACACTAACAACTACGTCACCCACGCAGATTAACTTACCCACTAGGCCAACTTCTGAAATTAGCAAGGCTTGAAAGAGCTATTCAAGTCATTTGGTGAAAATTCCTGTATTTTTACATATCGAAATATATATAGCAGAAACAAAATATATTGCAATCAATGTCAGGTTTTTCCAATATCGTGCAGCCCTAGTATGGACAGGACACAGATACATGCGCACACACACACATACACACACACACACACACACACACACACAGAGAGATACTGGATCCATTCTACTCACATCTTCATGTGTAGTGTAAATGGCAAGGAGGAAGCACTCAAGCAGCAGGTCAATGATCTGCTTGTTGTCCTCTGATGTGAAGTCCAGACCCAAAAGCACATCATGGAGGCCCCAAAGCCTCTCGATCTCAGCCCCCTGACAACACATGATCAGCAAGTATGCAGAAATCACATCACAGGCCCCTAACTCCATGTCCACCAGCAGGTTAATCAGATGTTTGACCTGAAGTAATGGCAGGGCCGCCGCACCCTATACGCAGAGTACGCAGACTGCGTAGGGCATCATGTGACTGAGGGCACAAAAAAAAAAAGTCCTCAGTCAGGCCACTCACTGAACAGCAGGCCAGGCGCCGCCTACTGGTTTACTAGTGGTTTTATTACTTTATTCAGGGTTAAAGTGGGTGCATCTCATTGTAAAATTGGACTCGGCCCAAATTGGGCTTCAAACGGCCCAAATCTGGCTTCAACCGGCCCAAATCTGGCTTCAAACGACCCAAATTGGGCTTCAAATGGCCCAAATCTGACTTCAAACAGCCCAAATCTGGCTTCAAACGGCCCAAATTGGGCTTCAAACAGCCCAAATTTTTCACCGCCGCCCTTCGGATGCCGGCACGCACGTCGGCCCGTATCGGCCTGGCCTGCTTGGTATCTAATGCCCGGCCTGAATTATGATCCCAGTCCGCCCCTGCTTGCATGTACAGTTTAACAATCGCTTGTTTGCTGACATGTACAGTAATTCTAACAATTGTTTGTTTGCCACATGTAATGTAATGTGAGATACACTAGTATCGTTCATAATTAATGATTTTGCAGTCTTTCGTTTGACAGTTATTGAAAGTTTTGCGCGGGGGGGGGGGGGGGGTCACCACAAAACAATTACGCTTAGGGCACCCAAATGGCCAGCAGCGGCCCTGAGTAATGGTCATCATTGTTGCCATGTAACCCCTAGTATTGCATCACCTGCAGCACCTCATTTGCTGAAAGTTGCTCTTGGTTCTGTCAGGAAAGTGCAACATACAATTATTGAAAATAATTAAAAACAGCCAGAGGTTCAGCCTAATGGCGCCCATAGCAAAAGGCTCAAAGCAGCTTAAATTCAATAGAACTGAGGTCATATTTATACTGACTGCTTTCTTCAAAGTCAAGGTCATCTGCAGGGAGATGAGGAAAGCAGTACGGCCAAACTTCTCTTTGCGCTGCAGGCCTTTCTTCCACCAGGCTTCACACAGTTTGAGGATCTGGAGCTCCAGAGGTGCCTGGGAGACAGGCAGCGATACCAGCACATCTGAGGCAAGATACAAACAGAGACCATCTTATGGAGAGAAAAATAACTACCCTTTGTTATATTGAAATGGAGAGACATCTATTTGAGCAGAGAGAGAAACACCCACCATGAAGCCTGTTGGCGCATTCCAGAAGAGCACTGTAGGTGTCACCGTCTTCTAAGACTTTTAAAGACACCATGGCCACTAGTGCCACGCCTTCCACAACAGACCTGGTGTGTTTCTGAAGGAAAGGTAAAGTAGTAGATTACAGTGAACTGTAAAGAGAGGGCATATGCAAGCAAAACTATGTGGCGTCATTAGGGATTCAGACATTATATACCAATATCCAACTGCAGCTCAAAAACAAATCTCAAAGTGATGGATAGTAAAAAAGAAACGACGATTCTGTATCAAATAGCAACATGCCTGCCTGTGTGTAAAAAGCAACATGCAGTTGGAAGAAGTTCTTGGGTGAACTCACTGGGTCTGTAGACACCTGCACCTCCATGCCATCCTCCCTGTCCTCTGCCTCCTGCCCAGGCTCCCAGCGCCCAGGGGGTAACTGCAGGAGGATGTCGTGCAGTAGGGAGGCCAGTCTCCCCCACAGCGTCTCTCTCTGGTCCCTGGACAGCTCCTGCAACACCTCTTCCACATCGAAAGGCTCGGTTTTGTCCTTCTGCTCAGCAACACAGACAGCAGCAAGACACAAACAACTTGAGGCAGACTGCTGGACAGACTGAGCACTTTCAACACCAGCCTGAACAGAGGGTTTTGGCTGGATGGCTCTTTAGCTCGGTTATCATTTCAGGTTTTCATTTGATCCCTTGGGGAAATTCATCATCTGCATTTCACCCATCCTGTAACGTTACTAGGAATATTTCTAAACTAGGAGCAGCGGGGATGCCAGTTAAGGTTCAGATAATATAATTTAAGACAACTTGAGACTTGTTCAGGAGCAGAAGACAGAATGAGAAAGTTACTTACATGAAGCTGGATAAAACGCAGGAAATCCTCCACATTCTCTTTACAGACGGCGTCTAAAAACGCCTCTCGCTTGGACATGTTTTGAGTTTTTTCAAGTGAAGACGGCGAAGGAGGTCTCTGCTTATCCCTGGTGTGACATGTAACGTTAGCGTAACTATATCATAAAGCTAACCTAACGCTAGCATAGCTAACGTTAAGATCAATACAAACATGGCAGCAGGCTTTACGTTAACTACAATGTCAGTTTACTAACAGTTACAAGCAGTTGGTTAGTGGCCATACAGTTATCATGTTATCAACAAAATGCATAACATTTACCAATCGGTATGTTTGTTACCTCCTTATTTATAGTTTTGCTGAGCGAACAGCCGTATGACAGCAACTCATAACAAAAGTTAACCCGCGCCCCGCGGAAATCAAATTTGGATCAGTTGGGTGGGTGCGTCATGACGTTCTTGTTCCGGGTTGATTTGAGCCGCAGGGATGACGTATTTTTGGAGAAGGGCGGGGCGCTGTCGAGTTACATCAAAATTGACAGTTTGTGATGTACTTTGAAAGGGACCGAGAATCAAATTGTACACTATCAGCTTTATTTTAGCATTCAAAAGTAGCGCAAGCCTCCTTCCTGTCTATTCATTGGCTACTGGTACCGCATTTTGGTCCTCCGGTGGGCGATATTTTTTTCCCATGATGGCGAAGGCTAGGCGAAGGCATGACCCGCCCCTCTCTGCCTCTGATTGGCTGACTGTACTCGGCTGCTCCCACCTTCTTTCCAGGCGAGAGAAGTATCTCAAACGAGCTAAACATTGTTTCATTCAATGGTCACGATGCAGCGGGGGGAAAGTAGGGTACTTCCAACTTCCAAGCATGATATTAGTGTTTGCTGGACAGCTAACATCCATGACTGCTGCGTGCCTGCTGCGTGCCCTCCAGTGTTTGTGGTGTGGGAGATTCCTGCTGTCAAAAGAAGAAGACAAAAGACTTGCTCCTGGCCAATCCCGGCGCTTGACTGCTGCGTAGGCGGGCACAGGGCGGCGGGGACTAGACTCGTGACGTTCCTCTTCCGGGTTGATTTGACGTTGACGTAACATTCTGTCATTCAGGGCACTGAATTAAAATTCAAAGAGGTCTAGTTATAGAAAATGTCCTCCAGCAAAGGTCCGGAACATCGTTAACATAGCTTGCGTTATGATTCAGTGCCACTGAACTTGAAGATGAGAACGAAACGAGGCATTACGTCCTTCCACGCAGCATTCAGCTGCTTAACAAGTCTTATTTTTATTTTTTTATTTTTTTAATCTTTTAGCCCTTATTGATCATGCACCTAGTGCTTTTTGATTGGTCATGAAGTGTGATGCTTTTTTATGATGTATGTATATTATGCTCATGTTTTGTATTATATGTGTGTGCCTGCCTGTCTGTCATGTTCATGTTTTTGGGCTCTCTCTGTGCAGAGCAAATTCCCTATTCATTCATTTGCATCTGCTGCCACTGGATGGCGACAAATCACTTCTTATGGCATCGCATTGGTACCAAAGTTTGACGTGTGAAATGAAGGATCAGCATCCACGTACAGTAGCTACATACCTTGAAGTTGCTGTTGTTTGCACATACTGTATGTCTCCTGCGTAACAATTAATAATAATAACGTGATACTTTATTCATCCTGTAGGAAAAGCCCCCCCCCCACACACACACACACACACCTTCATGAAAGTGCAAGGTTAAATTCAGGGATTTCCTCAAGGCATAGCCTCATTGACTAAGCAGAGGTTCTCAAAGTGAGGTCCGGGGACCCCCAGGGATCCTTGAGGGTGTTCCAGGAATCCCCAGCAAAATGGGGAATCATTTATTTTCTCACTCTAATTCCATCCATAAGTAACACAATGAATGTATGACTATTTTGGTCATGGGTTTCATACACTTTCTGTAATACATCTAAAAGCAGAAATCAGATGGGAGTCCCTGGGACAAAATCTTATCAAATGTGGGTCCATGGTCTAATTTGTGTCAGTTTTAGGGGTCCTTGACGTGGAAAAGTTTGACCACTCACGTATGATTTTATTTATTTACCGTACTTTCCTCTTGCTGAGCAAAGACATGAGTAGGCCCCATGGACAGGGACCACAGTCTAAAATAACTAAGCCAGGCATTTTTCTCAAGAGAAACCCTTTATTCTTCAGAAGCCACAAGGATTCATGTCATTCAAAATTTGAACTTTAAGATGCCAAAAATTAAATATCAATTTTTTTTAAGGCACAGGATAGATAACAAGAAAAGCAGACATGAGTATTTAAAAGCTTCCCATAAACACTTAACTGCATGACAAAAACAAGTACAAGCCTATATGGCAGTTATGTAACCTTAACAAAACAGAAATTCAGGCAACACTGCTCAGGAAATGCAATAACTGATGTCTCTGCTCAGATATTCTTCAGTTCATTTTCATTTGGTTTTAACAACAAACTCTTATTCAAGTATCCTATATACTGTAGCAACTTCCTATCATACCAGAATATAGGCTACAGCACTTTTTCATAGCCCTAAAGTGTCCCCAAGTCATCAGTATCTGAGACAATATTCAGAAAACACCCAATATTGCACAAGTCCCCATAAAATATACAGAGCAATAATTTTATTCATTGCATAATATATGTGCATTCCAAGTTTGTAATCAAGCATAAAGAACAATAAGAAGTAAACAAAGTCCAAATAACACTGCATGACAAAAACATAACAGGTTAAAGTCAAGACTGCTACTTGAATCTACTTTGTGTATCTGTCCCTTTGGTAAGAGTATTGTCACAGAATTATGTCACAACATTTTAACAAATTTTTGAGTGGGAGCAATAACAATCTCGTTATCGTTTCCTTTATGGAAATATAGAACAATGCCATAAAAACCCCTGCAAATTGTAATAACGATATATTAGCCATTGCATATTTACAAAACACTGACAACATAGAAACAAGGCAGTTAATGCGTTTATAAGTGCATTATGTTCTGATTGTGAACATAGAATCATTATCAAAGTAACAAGAAATGCTGTCAACTTGTTGAAACTCTTAACAAAAACTATGTGAAAAATGGACACGAATGAAATCAAACTGATGTGCCCTTCGATGAACAAGATCACTATATTACAGAGGGATGTGTATGGATGTGTGAGCATGTCCTTCTCATGCACGGAGACTTTTTGCTGAACCATCTTCAGTAAGATCATACCTACAACAGACAATGGTCAAATAACACATTTGAATAGTAAACCAAAATGTTTTTCCCAACCTAGACTAAATCCCTCAATCTTGCACAGCCAAAAACAGCATAAAATATTACAAGTTTACCATTGCGTCCATCCTTTTGATATATCGTCCCCACTCAAATCTACCAGGACCTGCAATTTTACAAGAAATGGAGTCAATGAAAGTTTTCTAATATAAACAGAAACCTTCACTCTTTCGGGGGCCTACAGCTAGTTTTCCTGTTAAATTCCCTAAAACCGGTTTGGGATAAATTTTAACCCAAAGGGTCAGACAAAAAAGGGAGGGAAACAGGCAACTGAAAAGGGTTTATAAGACACTGAGGTGCATCCACAAGTTTTGCCCAAAGGTCAAACAGAACAGAAAACAGAGTTAAATAAACAAGATTATCCAAACAGCATGGATATAAAAACAAAAAGGTCACCACAGCTATTACCAATCCCCCTTAAGGAGGAAACCTTTGCAGCGACCATCAAACCTGGGAGGAAACTGCCCTCAGAATGGGGAGCCAGACAGAGACTGCGGGCCCTATCTTGGCAAAAGCGGTAATTTAGCGCTTGCATGTGTTTAATGCTCTTAATGCTTAGTTTAGTTGTACTTTATTGTCCACAAGGGAAATTCACTTTATTCAAGTCAGTACAAGGAAAACAAGACAAGACACTGTATAAAAAAGTGGATAGGATCGCACCATACAAAAAAACAAACATTAAAAGACCACAGTAAAATACCTAGCTCTAAAAGTGATCTGAAAGTTCTCTGTGTGTGCACCTGTATGCCTGCATGGAGGGGGGGGGGGGGGGGGGCAAAAGGCGTTCAGGGGGGTCTATGTTTATTAAGGAGCCTGATAGCAGAGGGGATAAAGCTGGCCCTCCCCCTGTTTGTTTTAAATATAGGGGCAGCATATATCCTACCAGATCTGAAAGCAGGTACTGAGGTTATGAGTTGAGCCCCTCGTGATCCTACTTGCTTTCTTCACCGCCCTCTGGTCATAGAGCCGCTGGAGGGCTCCCCGCAGAGCTTAGACCCCAGGTTGATCACCCTCCGTGTGCTTATTCTATTCTATTCTATTCTATTCTAAACAATAGCCTTCTATTCTATTCTACTAGGCATCTCACACGCACACACACGCTCGATTCCGCCCCTCAGTCTCTCTTCCCCTCTCTCTCTCCCTCTCCTCTCTCTCCCTCAGTCTCTCTCCCTCTCCCTCAGTCTTTCTCCACCTCTCTCTCTCCGTCTCCTCTCTCTTGTGTGTGTGTGTGTGTGTGTGTGTGTGTGTGTGTGTGTGTGTGTGTGTGTGTGTGTGTGTGTGTGTCACAATGATGTCACAATGCTTATGTATGACATCACTGATAACATCATCACTGAGGTCACACGCACGGGTGCTCTTTACACTTCCTGAAAGATTCAGTCCGATCACACGTAAAACGGCATAGCTGTGGCCGGACAAAATTCTTGAAACAAAAAGACAGACATACAGACAGAGTCCATATTGTCAAATTTATAGATATAAGATAGATAGATAGATAGATAGATAGATAGATAGATAGATAGATAGATAGATAGATAGATAGATAGATAGATAGATAGATAGATAGATAGATAGATTATATTTTAATCTAAACTATTCTATTCTATTATCTGGTTAAAGGAATTCATAGTTTGTGGGTTTGGTGGGTCGGGTTAGATATTTTTGGACCGTTGAGAACTAATCCATATATACTGCTGCGTGCGCCCAGGCGCAGCGGATGGTGCTTTTCAGATAAGCGTAAAGGATTGCGTGCATAGGGACGATAGGAAACAGGATTTAGCGCAGCCACTCCTGGTTTAGCATAAGACACACACCAGCGCAAAAGTGGCCGCTATCATGGACAGAGCGCAAAATGAGCGGGTCCCACGATAGCATAGACACGCCGTTACGGCGCGCAAACCGGCCTGCAAACGCAAAAAGCGGATAGCACTTGTACCAAGGTAGGGCCCAGAGACCTGTACGTTAATAGTTACCTTTCCCAGGAGCCCTTTGTGTTTGGACAGGATGCTCCCTCCATTCTTCACTGCTACATCCAGAGTTCTCCTGTGGAGTTCCACCATAGATACACTGAACTCAAACCTACACACACACACACACACACACACACACACACACACACACACACACACTTCACTATAGCAATCTATCATTGATTAGTTACGTTCAGTGTCCTCTAGTAAGAGAGTGGCGTCAGCGGAGGACCAAAATGCAAGAATCATTAGCCAATGAACAGCCAGGAATGGGTCTCGCGCTACTTTTGCATGCCAAAATAAAGCAGATAATGTAAAATTTGATTCATTTCAAGGGATGAAAAACCCTTTCAAAGTACAACACTGTCTATTTTGATGCAACTACTCGACAGTGCTGCTTTTTTTACTGAAGAGTTCCACTTTATACTTCCTGGAAAAAAACTGGTCCATTGGAGTGAATGGAGATGTCGGAACTCTTCTATTATACGGCTCTGGTTACGTTTACATGTAACTCTGAAATGAGTTGTGAAAAATAAAATAAGACTATTGCCAGGAGGAACAGCAGCTCCTTTGATCCTGTTTTAATTTGGCCCAAGTTCTTATGGCTGGATTAATTAAAAACAACATCAAAAGCAATGAAGCAATGACATTCTGTAGCCTAATACATTGAAGTTCAGAAGGTTTGTTAAACACAGTGTCGGTTATCACATTCATAGGACAATGATATAATAAGAGAAAATCTGACATGAGTAACATTAAAAGATACCTCCTTAACTCATTCCCCACCATAGACGTCCATTGCGTTATTTAAGAGACAACACTTCCCCGCCATTGACGCAAATGAGCGTCAATCCGTCTTTTCACTGCCATATGATAGATAGCACTCTTAGCCACCTTATGAAGTGGTTATTTACCATATTCGTGTAGTCCTCTGCAAGCCAGAGCCCCCCCCCCCCCACAAAACCAGTCAGCGTTCTCAGCATTGATCTCCCTTCATGGAGGAAGCTCAAAACACATCCAGCCTAGTGCCTCAGAGCGCGATACAAGGAGTTGTTTCCCCCGGGCTGGACGTGTTGTCACAACGGGCTCTTGACAGTCACTCACCGCAGAAGGAACTGGTAAACGCACACCAATCGCTGCTATGTCAATTAGATCAGTCATCCGCTTTGTGAACCCTCACATAGTGTAAATTCCAGCCCTCAAATATGCTCCCAGACCTCCACACATCGAGTACCAGGAAGCACCAGCTTCTCACGGAGAACATGAGAGTGTAACCCGCTCCGGTGCGCTCTCCGTGCAGGGTGAATTTCTCACTTGCTTCGCTGCACAAAAAGGCACTTTTCCCAGCTTCTTGGTGAGAGACGCACGGTTTCAGTGAAAACGACCTACATTCAAGTGTCGGTAACTAAAGAACGGAAGAAGGCAGAAACAAAAAAGATTTTCCCCATGAAAGTAGAGGCTTTGTTCTGTCTTTTGGGATATTCTGTGTTTAATAGTCATAGAAGACAATAATCTGTGGGTCGTGGAAAATCACTGAAAATGCTCGTTTTGGCGGTGGCTGGCGACTTTTCCTTTGAAACTCTGGCGGATGACTTAGCATGTCTAAACTCACGTCTGATCATAAACATGTGATGTAAGTATAAAGCAGCGGGCATGTCTGAACTCACGTCTGATTATAAACATGTGATGTAAGTATAAAGCAGCTGGCATGTCTGAACTCACGTCTGATTATAAACATGTGATGTAAGTATAAAGCAGCTGGCATGTCTGAACTCACGTCTGATTATAAACATGTGATGTAAGTATAAAGCAGCTGGCATGTCTGAACTCACGTCTGATTATAAACATGTGATGTAAGTATAAAGCAGCTGGCATGTCTGAACTCACGTCTGATTATAAACATGTGATGTAAGTATAAAGCAGCTGGCATGTCTGAACTCACGTCTGATTATAAACATGTGATGTAAGTATAAAGCAGCTGGCATGTCTGAACTCACGTCTGATCATAAACATGTGATGTAAGTATAAAGCAGCTGGCATGTCTGAACTCACGTCTGATTATAAACATGTGATGTAAGTATAAAGCAGCTGGCATGTCTGAACTCACGTCTGATCATAAACATGTGATGTAAGTATAAAGCAGCTGGCATGTCTGAACTCACGTCTGATTATAAACATGTGATGTAAGTATAAAGCAGCTGGCATGTCTGAACTCACGTCTGATTATAAACATGTGATGTAAGTATAAAGCAGCTGGCATGTCTGAACTCACATCTGATCATAAACATGTGATGTAAGTATAAAGCAGCTGGCATGTCTGAACTCACATCTGATTATAAACATGTGATGTAAGTATAAAGCAGCTGGCATGTCTGAACTCACGTCTGATTATAAACATGTGATGTAAGTATAAAGCAGCTGGCATGTCTGAACTCACGTCTGATCATAAACATGTGATGTAAGTATAAAGCAGCTGGCATGTCTGAACTCACGTCTGATTATAAACATGTGATGTAAGTATAAAGCAGCTGGCATGTCTGAACTCACGTCTGATCATAAACATGTGATGTAAGTATAAAGCAGCTGGCATGTCTGAACTCACGTCTGATTATAAACATGTGATGTAAGTATAAAGCAGCTGGCGTGTCTGAACTCACATCTGATTATAAACATGTGATGTAAGTATAAAGCAGCTGGCATGTCTGAACTCATGTCTGATCATAAACATGTGATGTAAGTATAAAGCAGCTGGCATGTCTGAACTCACATCTGATTATAAACATGTGATGTAAGTATAAAGCAGCGGGCGTGTCTGAACTCACATCTGATTATAAACATGTGATGTAAGTATAAAGCAGCTGGCGTGTCTGAACTCACATCTGATTATAAACATGTGATGTAAGTATAAAGCAGCTGGCGTGTCTGATCTCATGTCTGATCATAAACATGTGATGTAAGTATAAAGCAGCTGGCATGTCTGAACTCACATCTGATCATAAACATGTGATGTAAGTATAAAGCAGCTGGCATGTCTGAACTCACATCTGATCATAAACATGTGATGTAAGTATAAAGCAGCTGGCATGTCTGAACTCACGTCTGATTATAAACATGTGATGTAAGTATAAAGCAGCTGGCGTGTCTGAACTCACATCTGATTATAAACATGTGATGTAAGTATAAAGCAGCTGGCGTGTCTGATCTCATGTCTGATCATAAACATGTGATGTAAGTATAAAGCAGCTGGCATGTCTGAACTCACATCTGATCATAAACATGTGATGTAAGTATAAAGCAGCGGGCGTGTCTGAACTCACATCTGATTATAAACATGTGATGTAAGTATAAAGCAGCTGGCGTGTCTGAACTCACGTCTGATCATAAACATGTGATGTAAGTATAAAGCAGCTGGCATGTCTGAACTCACGTCTGATTATAAACATGTGATGTAAGTATAAAGCAGCTGGCGTGTCTGAACTCACATCTGATTATAAACATGTGATGTAAGTATAAAGCAGCTGGCGTGTCTGATCTCATGTCTGATCATAAACATGTGATGTAAGTATAAAGCAGCTGGCATGTCTGAACTCACATCTGATTATAAACATGTGATGTAAGTATAAAGCAGCTGGCATGTCTGAACTCACGTCTGATTATAAACATGTGATGTAAGTATAAAGCAGCGGGCGTGTCTGATCTCACGTCTGATTATAAACATGTGATGTAAGTATAAAGCAGCGGGCGTGTCTGATCTCACATCTGATTATAAACATGTGATGTAAGTATAAAGCAGCTGGCATGTCTGAACTCACGTCTGATTATAAACATGTGATGTAAGTATAAAGCAGCGGGCGTGTCTGATCTCACATCTGATTATAAACATGTGATGTAAGTATAAAGCAGCTGGCATGTCTGAACTCACGTCTGATTATAAACATGTGATGTAAGTATAAAGCAGCTGGCGTGTCTGATCTCATGTCTGATCATAAACATGTGATGTAAGTATAAAGCAGCTGGCGTGTCTGAACTCATGTCTGATCATAAACATGTGATGTAAGTATAAAGCAGCTGGCATGTCTGAACTCACATCTGATTATAAACATGTGATGTAAGTATAAAGCAGCGGGCGTGTCTGAACTCACGTCTGATTATAAACATGTGATGTAAGTATAAAGCAGCTGGCGTGTCTGAACTCACATCTGATTATAAACATGTGATGTAAGTATAAAGCAGCTGGCGTGTCTGATCTCATGTCTGATCATAAACATGTGATGTAAGTATAAAGCAGCTGGCATGTCTGAACTCACGTCTGATCATAAACATGTGATGTAAGTATAAAGCAGCTGGCATGTCTGAACTCACATCTGATCATAAACATGTGATGTAAGTATAAAGCAGCGGGCGTGTCTGAACTCACGTCTGATTATAAACATGTGATGTAAGTATAAAGCAGCGGGCGTGTCTGAACTCACGTCTGATCATAAACGGGGTTAAGGCTCCTCTTCAGCGTGCTGGTCTTCCTCCTGCCTGTCCTGCTCTTGTCAGGCAGCAAATAGAGCCTGATGAAGGGATCTGAGCCATCTTTGGTGAAGGCTATCAAGTTACTGAGGACACATATAGGACAACATGTTTGTCAAGTTACTGAGGACACAGAACATGTTTGTCAAGTTACTGAGGACACATATAGGACAACATGTTTGTCAAGTTACTGAGGACACATATAGGACAACATGTTTGTCAAGTTACTGAGGACACATATAGGACAACATGTTTGTCAAGTTACTGAGGACACATATAGGACAACATGTTTGTCAAGTTACTGAGGACACATATAGGACAACATGTTTGTCAAGTTACTGAGGACACATATAGGACAACATGTTTGTCAAGTTACTGAGGACACAGAACATGTTTGTCAAGTTACTGAGGACACGTAGGACAACATGTTTGTCAAGAGCACACATAGGACAACATATTGTCAAGTTACTGAGGACACAAAGGACAACATGTTTGCAGTCACATGTTGCCAGGCACATGTTGGGGATTCATTTCTTAAATATTTGCACTTCCAAAAGAAGCAAAATAATAATTTCCCACAAACGAAACTACCCCCAGTTTAAAATTTTAAGCATTGTCTGATGTGGCTTTCCCAGCTAAAAATGAAGTGCAGGTGATGTCAGTTGCTCACCGGCAGGCGTGCACCACCACGATGAGCTTGTTCCTCTGGGAGCTGTGTCGGACTGTCAGCTGGACCTCGCCCAGGGGGTATTGGCTGGGGGCCGAGCCGCTAAAAACACACCAGGCAGTCAATGTAACTTTTATAGACTGCAGCGGAGTTTGTCTGTATGTATGTATGTATGTATGTATGTATGTATGTATTGAAAGCTAGAGAGGTCGATAGCTGGGTAGAGAAAAATGCATACACGGACGGATATCATAAATCATTCTCAACTCAATGGCAAACTAAGACGCAAATGCACTGGAGAACAGAATAATCTTATCAGGAATAAGATTCTGAATACAAAGAGAAATAACTACATTAAATGCAGGGGGGGAAATCAGGTAAGAGACAGACAGATCCATAGACACAGATAGAGAAACTGTAGATGGATAACATATGAGTCATAAGAAGAATAAGAATAAGTCATATCTGTGTTTTACTTCTGCAGCTGCCGGAGCCTCTGCTGAAGCTCCACGGTGGCAAAGGGCAGGGAGATGTCTGAGGCCAGGCTGGGCGTGGACTCGTTATGGGGCAGGTGTTTGTGGGAGCTGGAGATGCAGGTGCTCAGGTTGGAGCTGCTCCGCACAGGGCTGGCCGAGTACGGCTCTCCGTCCCTGGGCTGGAGGGTGAGGGTGGAGGCGTCTGTGGGTGGTGGAGGAGGGCTGGGCGGAGCAGGAGGCAGCGGGGACTCTGAAGACGAGAGCTTCCGGGAGGGGCCTGTGGTGGGCTGTGTCACGCCCGCCTTCCTCACCTGGACGGAGGAAGGCTGGTCCGAAGCACCCTGCTTCTCCAGGCACAGGATCTACGGCGAGACGGGAGGAGGTTGGGACTGCCGCATGAGCAGCGGTGCTACTAAGGGCCAGAGCTACAGCTGCCCAGTTTCCTACCGAGTTTCTTGAACAATTTAGGGAAATGCACAAACCTCAACAATAGACCCTCCTCACGGGGGCCATTTTGTGTCGAAAAGGCAGGGTAAACAGGTGCAAGGAAAACACTAAACTAATGAGGGTTTCCAACTTCCATGATTGGAATTTGGAAACCCTCATTAGTGTTTTGCTTGCACCTGTGTTTATTCTGCCTTTTCGACACAAAATGGCCCCAGTGAAAAGGGTCTATCAAACCCACTGGCAGGAAAGAAAGTTGATGTTGATGTTGACATGATGTTTTCTTTAAAAGGTGGCCAAAATTAAGTTTCTGGAGGTCCTTGTGCGGTCCTTGTGCTAATCATGTGCGATGAACACTTCCATCAGGAAAACGAACCAGATCTAAGCTTAAAACAGTGATATTTCATCAAAACCACTTTATTCTACATGTCATGAAAATGTCGGTCATGAGGTCACAGTGGCATTGAACTTTGACCTTTGACCACCAAAATCGAATCAGTTCATTCTTGGAGGCCAAGTGGACGTTTGAGCCAAATCTGAAGCAATTCAATCAAGGCATTCCCAATCTCAATGTACACACTCCCATGACTGACAGACCTTGACCACCCCCCCCTCCGCCTTCTTCCCAGACTTTGAGGTGAGTTCCAGCTATTTACTAAAGTGCATGTACAGTAAAGACATACAGTAAATCAGATTATTGCCATTACCTGATTATTCTCAGTAATGGGATTATTGTACACCATGCATACAGTACTAATGAGGAGTGGTTTTACCCTCAGGGCCATCTTAAGTTTCATGGTGGAGCTTGGCCCGGAGTTCTTGAGGGAAAAGCACTGAGTCAGCGTCATGTCTTCCTCCACCAACAGGCCACTCAGAGGCACCGTCAAATTACCCAGGGTGCATTTGTGCTTGTCATCTTTCACCTGGCCATGAAAAAAAGAACATGTGCTTTGAGACAAGTCAGCCAATTGTTGCGCTGCCTGCTAAGAAATCAGTGAAGATTTAATGAGTTGTTATGCAGCGTTACCTCCAACTCAAGCTCTTGCCTCCTGGGATTGTGAACGAGGAATGAGAAAGCCTCTTCCCACAGAGGCTCACTGGTCTTAAACCGGACCTTAATGGGACGGGACAGGTATGTTAGTTGTTAATTAAAAGATGCTTTGAGATTCATCTGATTAAAAGATGCTTGTGAGTCATCTTCATGAGATGTTAATTGAAAACATTACTCCACTGAAGAAATTTGGGATTGTAATTGGAAACTTTCAAGTTTTTAATTTGGATGTAGAATCAGATAAATATAGCCTGTTTTAATTTAAGGGTAATGTCATCCATATTAGCTGATTAACATTTTGGCAAAAGTTATTTGTGTGCATTGGCCCATCATTTCAAAAACATAATAATATAATATAATATAATATAATATAATATAATATAATATGTATAGGCAACAGTTATAAGATTTGTGTTGTTGTGGTGTTTAAGGATTGCAGACTTCACTGTCATTGTGTGTTGAGAATGTATCACATAGAAAAACATAACTACTTTGTTGAATCTTCGGTTGTCCAAATACTTATAATTTACAATACAAACACAATGGGAACACTATGAACAACAATAGCTGTAGAAATGCAATTGTTCTTCTCATATGGATAGACATGTAACATCAAATTCAAACTGGCCGTGCTTGAACACTGTCAATGCGTCATTTTAAGAGCGCAAGGCTAAATCATCTAAAAACTTGACAATATACAAATACCTATGGAGCGGAGTCATTTAGCAACAAGTGCTTCCTGTGCCGACTCACCTTACTCTCCAACGTTTTGTGTCCAACAGTGAATTGGACATAAGGACTGGGTTCACTGCTGCCCTTCTTGCCAGACTGTGAGAGGATCAGACAGAGAGGTGTCAAACACTTTTATCATGACACGCGGTGCACTTTTGCTCAAAAAAATGACACCCAAACACAAACAAACACTAGCTTCCCAAGACCAGATTAAACACACAATGGTCAATTAAAGGAGGACAAACAACATGACTGTAGGTTTTGGCCAGCAGGGCTGCAAGCAGAGACACTAGCAAGGAAAGTGCTAAACTTTGTCTCCTAGCATTCTAATTTGAGTACTGTGTTCTGAGCTTTGACAGCTAAGAGCATTATTTAGTATTGGTTACAGATTAATAATAGCCTCCTTAGAAAGCAGCGGACAACTATAACAATGGAGGGATGTCTTAGGTTACTCCTTTAACCTGTCCTTCCTCTTGATGGTGTTTAATTGGCCTCCTATGTCGCATCATTACAGTTAAGCTCTATGTATAGACCCATTTCACAGCAACCGCTTTGAAGTGGTAAAGCAGGAAGTAAAGCAGATGTAACCAATACCATTAATGATGGTTCCATTCCATTTAGGTGTCCAGTGCCAGGGCCCTCATTAATGTTATTTGTTACACCTGCTTTACTTCCTACTTTACCACCTCAAAATGGTTGCTGTGAAAAGGAACACACAGGCTGATTTAAAAAAAGATGTCACACACACAGTAGATTTGAGAGGACACATATAAGGAAATGCATTTAAAATGCATGTTTTTTCACTTCTGGTCTGAGGGGCGGTTATAATAGCACATCAAAAACACACCATTTCTGTGCTGTTAGACTGATGTGCAAATCTTGACTGAAATCTTGATACCTAATAATCTCTTCGAACCCACGATGAACTAATTTCACATTTAACTTTGTAAATATTAGCGCACAATGTTCGATTTTTGTGTGCAAGATCACATGGCAAATCTAAAAGGTGGCAAATTGAAAACTCGAGTGTCGTGATAAGGAAGGAGAAAGAGAGGTATAGCATAGCAAGGACATGATTACCCATCTTCATGCAACCGTTTGATACAGACAGGTCAAGCTGTGCTTGTTTAAGAATCATCACAATCACATGAGGTTGGATGGTGCCCTTGAGAGCGATGGCAGAGTGCGCAGAAGAGACGGGCTGTGATCTGTACATGCAAGCCGCTTTTCCCACATTACCTTCAGGGCCTTAAAGACTGAGAGCTGCTTCAACCCGTCATGGGTGAAATCTGACAGGTTGCTCTTTAAGCCACAGGGAGATGGGGGAGAAAATCACACCCACAGTTAGTAGGACGGGAGTGATTCAGTCTGGTTATGAGGCATGAGAAAAGCCCAGAGAGAACGGGAAAGGCTTGGGGGATGGTGCTGAAATGATCAATGATATGAGTGACTGAGGCGTAAAAAAAAAAGTGCCGATGTCGCTGATGACACTGCAGGGAGCCTCTGGCAAAATGAAATCCTGCAGAGGAATCAAAGTACAGAGGTCTTTCCTTTAAGAAAAGGCTGAGATGACTTTTTAACAGCAGCTTATATGAGACATTGTGTGATTTTTAACAAGCTGTGATTTTAATAAGATACACTCCTATATCTGTGGAACTATACACTAATTGGCTCAGTGCTGACTACAGTGACGCTCAGATCGTTATAACCTTTGACAGCTGGCTCTTTGTACAGTAGAGGTTTAATAACTCAGGCTAAATTCAGATTTTTCTGCTGCTTGCATGATTTTGTTCCCTGTGTCACACCCCCCCCCCCCCCCCCCCCTCAAAGTATATATACTTAATGTTAAGTGTTACTGGGTACTTAGGATACATTTGATTAGATATCACAATAAAACCGTGCAGCTGAGACAACTGACATGCTTTATGGTACAAGTCTACAGGACCCCTGTTACTGTTCAACCCCACGTTATCACACACACCCGCTAATGCTGACACTGCCGGGATGCAAAGTACCAGAGGACTCACAAATAAGGTTCTATACTCTGAGGTATTGCTCTCACAAAAGACTAGGCCAGACGCTCTCCTCTCTCTTAAGTTTCCGCAGCCCAAGCTCCCTGTGAAGACGCTCTTGGGTAAAGAGGGGGGGGGGGGGGGGTAGAGGGGGAAGGTGGGGGGACAAGGTGGAGGTATGAGACCTGAGATGCCTAGGAAAGCTGTCATGTCATCGTCATCGTGTGAAAACCTTGCCATTCTAGTCAAAGGATTTCAGGCTGCTCTATGGATTTTTACTTTTTATTTTTTTCTGTTTTTTTTCCAGATTCCCCCCCATTTTCTCCCCAATTGTACTTGGCCAATTCCACCTGCTGTCCCGGTCGTTGCTCCACCATCTGCTGATCTGGGGAGAGTTGTAGACTAGCACAATAGTACAGGCTTCCTCCGATACATATGCAGTCGCCAGCCGCTTCTTTTTACCTGACAGCAAGGAGTTTCACCGGCAGGATGTAGCACATGGGAGGGTGACGCTATTCCCCCCCAGTTCTCCTCCCCCCCGAACAGGCGCCCCGACGGACCAGAGGAGGCGCTAGTGCAGCAACCAGAACTCATACCCCACTGGCTTCCCACCCGCAGACACGACCAATTGTATCTGTAGGAACGTCTGACCAAGCCGGAAGTACCGCTGCCGGGAATTGAACCCAGGTCTCCATAGTGCTTTTACCTCTACACTACCCAGATGTCTTAGGCTGCTCTATGGATTGAGACAATTATGACATTTGGTGTCGTGAAAGCCTTTCGAAATCCATTGGATAAGCTAAAAAAATGCATGGTGGTCAAAAGGAGGCTGTTTTTCATATTTTGGATATAAGGTTTTCACCCAACAATGGCAATATTCAAGTGAACAGCTTGACCAAAACATCTTGATATGAGACAGAACCGTGATGTGACTTGACAGCATAGCCTGCTACAGTATACAACATATTGACCTGTGTAGCTACTACTCTATGAGTAGGAGGATAAATCAACAAGGCCTGGGTTTCTTTTCTGGACTAAGTTTTGAGAATTTGGAAGGAGAATAAATCCCACAGATCTTTGCTGTTCAGTTCACTGGGAGGTCAGAGTGCAGTGAAAAGTACTCAGTGAACAGGGAAACTATGAAGTTACTGTGCATTGTGCAACACATGGAATATCTTGTGACAGTATGACAAACAGTAGTGCATTATTGCATGTTGGTCAATAATCAGTATTTACACAAGTGCCCTACATTGGCATTTCTGACTAAACTGGTTCAGAGTGTTGCTAAATGAGAGGTGTGTGCTTTGGGCGGAGAATAATAAGCCTATTGCTACAGAACAAAGAGCATTATGACCAGTGTTGGGGGTAACTCATTACAAAAGTAACATATTACATGTAATATATTACTTTTAGCAGTAACTCAGTAATATAACTTATTACTTATAGGATTTCAGTAATATTATACCAGTTACTTTGTCAAGTAACTCAAGTTACAAATTGAGTTACATTTTATTAAATCAAAGCACATATTTAAAAAAGATACAATCATTTCCTAATCAAACTGTGTGTTTTTATGCAAATAACCACTATAGATGACAATAACAAAGGAAAAGAATAACATTTAGAATTTTGCATTGTTTACACTGACTTCAAGGTGGTTAAGCTGCTGCTGTTGTTTTGGTAAAAGTAATGCAAAAGTAGTGCAATAAGTAACGAGTTACTCTACACAGAAAGTAACATTGTAAAGTAACTTATTACTTTCAAATGAAAGTAACTAGTAATATGTAGTTTATTACCTTTTGAAAGTAACTTGCCCAACACTGATTATGACCATTGAGAAATAAAGGAAATAGTGTTTTTATAACTCACTGGGAGGTTCTTTGCTGAGTCCAGGTAAACCACCAGCAGTGCAGACGACAGCCCGTCATTGGCCAAGCTTCTGTCTGCACGCACACTCCGCAGCACCTGATTGGACAGGAGAGACGGGGAGGGCAGTAACCACAGAGAAAGATGACTGACGTCACATATTCAAATATCCACTGACAGTAGCTAATACTGACAATCTAACATTGCTCAGTCAGAGTGGGAATGTTTGTTAGCTCATGCCGTACCTGGTCCATCTTCTCAGGAGTGGAGAGCAGAGACAGCCACTCCAGTTTTAAGTGGAGTTTCCCTGTGGAAGCCTCTTCCAGATCAAACCACTGCAACAATTTGACCAAATGTCAAAATAAGCAGCTTTCACTGACTTGCAGACAGTGTTGGGCAGTAAAGTAAATTAACGCATTACTGTAATTTTATTACTTTCCTCAGTAACGATGAGTAATGTAAGGTATTACTAATTTCCAAAACAAATTATATTACAGTTACTTACTAATCCAAGTAAATTCAAATTAATACATTACTTAAAACAAGTTCAGTTCTAAAAGGAGCTGGCTAAACAGGTTGTATGTCACTTTTTCGGAAGGGGGGCGTAGCAAAAGTAATAGTAATGTAAGGAGTAACTTAACTAATTACATTTGATACCAAGTAATAAGTAAAGTAATGTTATTATTTGTAAAGGAGTAATAAGTAATCAGTAACCTATTACATTTCCTGAGAAACTTTCCCAACACTGCTGTCTTGTGAAGTGTTACATTATTCTTTGTTTTAGGCATTGAATAGATCTGCCACAGGATATCTCCAAAAACCTTTAGGAGCTTTGCTAAATAATAGATATTTTGAAGGGGTAAATAAGAGTGAACAGGACATACTATGTTAAAGTCCATACAAATTCCTAAGATTTCACTCGGACTAAATTTTGAGTTTTACCTCATCAACCTTCTGCTCTTTGTGAAGCTCGGTCATATCGATCATCAGGCTGCAAATAAAGGCAGATAATTACACAAATTTAGATGGCAATCAGCAGGGAGAGAAATCTCAGTGAATCATCTGAACAAAGGGGGCGCTAGATCGATTCTCTGCTCCGTGCTGTCGGTGCTGCAAGGCAGCAAGAGAAAGAGCTGGCGCTGGGTGTCAAGTTACAGCCTCAGGCCACACTCAATCAGCTTTGCCCTTAAGCCTGCGACTCGGGGCGAAGACCTAAGCTTGACTTTTAACTGATGTCCAGTGGCCAAGGATTCATTCATCACACTTTCCCTCTGAGTTTCCCAAGCAGTGTTTAGGATGTCATAGGCATCGCTATAATAATAATAATAACAACAACAACAACAACAATAATAATACAAATACAAGCTTTAGCACTCCTCGTTGCGCGCGACACATGGCTACAGCTGGCCAATTACAAAAAAAAAGCTTATATATTGGCCAAGATGAGATTTGATCACATAGAGCAGGATATGAGATGAGCTCACCTCCCCAGGAAATCATCTTTGTCTGGATCCTGGTCAAACAGCTCAATCTCAAGGTGTTGACCCGAGTGCTCGTACACCAGCGCCTGACCAAGACAAAGGCTTATTGGTCACTGTGCAAACAGGCATTTCCACTCAATAGAAACCTATATTAATGCAGAAGAGGAAAGAAGAGATTCCTGTAAACAAAGAAATGCAGAGTTCATGTGCTGATAATATTGGGATGCAGGTAAAATGATCCATTCATCCGTGGTAATTTTTCTATAAATAACAAATGAGAGTGCAAACAGCACTTTAGGGAGCGTTCGACTGGGGGAGATATTCAAGACTTGTCACCTCGTAAACCTCATTCCATTTTGGGTGGAGGCTCTCCTTGACCGTCTTGCTCTGGAATAGCTGGTTGCCAATCTGCAAGACACCGTAGGGGTCCGACTTGCCCTTGATCAGTCCTCCCAAAAACTTGTCCTTCCCTTCCAGATCCTGGGCCTCCAGAAAGTGGATCCTCAGGACACCCTGAGGAGACGTGCAGGGTGCAGGGTGCAGATTTAAGGGTACAGTTCTGAAATAGCAGCCTCTGACACTTCGAGGCCACGGTGCAGCGGGAGTAGATGCGATGTGACACACAGGGTAGTATGAAGCTGGCAAGAGAAAACGCTGGCTTACGACCAGGGTTGGATAGTAATGGAACACTTGTAATGGCATTAAATATTCTCAACACAATAAAAAAAACATTTTTTAATGTAGCTGTGGCTTTATTATGTTTATTATATATATATATGTATATATGTGTTTATAATGTTGTTTATAATATGTAATATAATGTTCATAATATGTTACTGTAGCTGTGGCTTTATAATATGTGGAACATGAGAAAATCTTTGATTATATGAAATCCTGAAATAAATTTCCTGAGCTTTGTAATTTTTCCACTTTGTAAAGTGTTGTAACGCTATATATACATAAATAAAGACCAGTCCACAATGAAAGGTGTGTTAAAAACATGGCAGTATTAGAAAAAAGCAGTCTACATAAATGTTTATAGCTTAAAATATCATTAAAATTACAAAAATATCACAGGATATATGACCAAAAGAGATGTTGCACGTAGTGGACCACGCTGACATCTTGTTGCCATGGATACTACAGGAGCTAGTCATAAAGCATTGAAATTCATTACACAAACATAACTCTAGTGCTGGAGCCGTGACACAGCATTGTCCCCATTTTCTAGACAGAGAGCTATTTTTTAAATTCATTTTTGTGGCTTTGGCAGTAAAGGCCAGGCTTCACCTGTTTTGCACAATTTGTACTAAGATTCTTCCAAAAATACATAGTGTATTGGCTGATATGAGCAGGAAGATATTGGGTATCGGCTTCAGCCTAAAATAGTAGTATTATTTATTGCTCTACTTAACCGAGTTTAGCCAATTCCTTGGATGTACTTACTGATTACATTGTTGTTGAGGAAAGAGTACATACACACCCTGCTGACTCACTATGTCACATTACAGACGCTTCATAGCCAGGTCGATTCACACATTGTTGTATATTTCATGTACCACTTTTATATGCAGTATAGCAATGATGCGGCTGAAATAAATCTGAAAAAGACTGACTGACGTGATTGTTTTGGAAATATGACTCATATACAGTATCTAGAAGTGTAAGATTAAACTTTTCACAAGGTCTAGTGTTAAAGAAACGAACGAAAATTGCATATATTGCATATATATAAACATATCGAATCGGCACCCAAGTATCGTGACAGTATCGATTTGGGAGATAAGCATATCGTCCCCGCCGGGCCCGCCCTACTGTCAGATGTGTGCTACCTTTCACCTATTAAGCATCACATAAAGCAGCTAGCCCAAATTGAATATATTAAGAAACCACCATGATGAGGCGTACTAATCACCTCATGATTTTCAAATAGCGCTAGTACCTTTGGCATGGGGAAGCGAAGCTGGGCCAGTTCCACATCCCCCACCAGAGGGATGGTGATGCGGTTGGGTAACACCAGGTAACTATAGATAATGTCTTGAATCAGACTGTCAGAGAAGCCACTGTAAGGGAGGAGGGAAGGAAGGAAAGGAAGAAAAATAGAAGGAAACAATAAATTATTTAAAAGGCAGTAAGGATGCCATTGGGTTATAAATATTCTCTTTAATGTCAGCTTAGTGCAGCGAGATTTTACTTTACATGTTAGAAGATAGTAAGAATGTTGGATTCAGTTCATGCATGTTGCTGGTGTTGGCCAACAAACCTCTAAATACCTCCCTGATCCACTGATGATTCAACACTTGGTGACAACAGATGCAGTGACATTGAAGGCAGAGAATTTCATTCCCGGGGTTCCCTGTGCATTCACTGAGCAGTCGTGACACTGCAGGAAAATTGCCCTCAATGCTAGAAAAATGTAAATACGACATTTCATCTCCTCCGGTATTGCTCTAACCTGACTCTGCCCACCCCCCCCCCACCCCCCATCTGTCAGTGTCAGGTTAGTATTGCTCAGCCTGTCTCCCAAAAGACTAATTGTTGCGATTACAGCACTGAGAGGCGTTCTTAAATGGCCTGAGATATTGAAAGTGATCCCAGGTCTCCCAGAACCAAAAGTCACAGTCAACTTTACCACCATAGGAGGCATTGGGAAGCATTTGCATGGCCAGTAGCCATCCTATCATGTCTGGGCCGTGGAATGGGCTTGGAATCAGGGGCATGCCCCCCTCAGCCGTACGGGGGATGGGCGCACAAACATAACAATCAGAGCTCTCTATCAGTTGAGCAACAATGTAGAAACCTACAGTACTTGGTGAGAGTACAGGTATGTGTCTCATTGGGGTTGTAAAGTACACACCTCTCATCCTAGATGTCTTGTTGAATGAGGCCCATGACATGTTCAGAGAGGGCTCAGCAATCATTTCTGCTGTTCCCCCCTCTTCACCCGCACACTGATTATTACGCCTATATTAGACCATTCCTCCTTGCCGTCAGCCTCCACAGCAATGAGCTGATGGGACAATAACCTGCTCACCCATTCCCAAACTGAATTGTAACTAGAACGACCGCACTGCGGATATATGCCTCCGCCAACAAGTCAGCAGTCGACATGCATGTCTGTCCAGACTTTGACGTTTGAGCCAAATGTGAAGAAATTTAATCAAGGTGTTACTGAGATATGGTGTTACCGAGCTTGAAAATGGCGTTTATGAGGTCACGGTGACCTTGACCTTTGACCACCAAAATGTAATCAGTTCATCCTTGAGTCCAAGTGGACATTTGAGGCAAATTAGATGAGATCTCACGTTAACGAGAATGAAACGAGCGGTCGTGAGGTCACAGTAACCTTGAACTTTGACCACCAAAATCTAATCAGTTCATCCTTGAGTCCAAGTGGACGTTTGAGGAAAATCGGATGAAATTCCGTCAAGGCGTTCCTGAGATATCACGTTAACGAGCATGAAACGAGCGGTTGTGAGGTCACATTGACCTTGAACTTTGACCTTTGAACACCAAAATCTAATCAGTTCATCCTTGAGTCAAAGTGGACGTTTGAGGCAAATTAAAAGAAATTGCATCAAGGCGTTGCTCAGATATCTCGTTAACAAACATCGGACGGACGTATGTACGGACGGACGGAAGGACAACCCGAATCCATAATGCCTCTGGCCTGGCTACCGCTGGCGGAGGCATAAAAACAATCACAGACTGAAGGTACTCAATACCTTTAAGGTATCAACTGAAATGACCTAGTACCAAGTAGTATTGAAAGTTCTCCAGTCAAACGATACCTGCATTGTACACAGATCTAAAAAACAAACAAACATTTGTATGGTTTTGCTCACAAGCATTCTTTGATTTAATGCGATGTGTGATTGGCCCAATAATGCAGCAGCTACAGTACAACCCACACAGTCTGTGGGGGTGAAGTCGAGAGCTGTGTGAGTTTGAGGGGGGGGGGGGGGGGGTTTGAATAAAGTACTCTATTGGTATCTGTATCACTTTAAGGATGCTAGTACTTGTACTGGTATATCATTTTTTTAAAAGATACCCAGCTCTACTTGAAACGTCCCACACAGCAGTTTAGAGACTAAACTGTATCAGCAAACAGTAAGTGTAATTCAGTTAGGACCACTTTAGTCAACACACAAGACCACTTTAGATCAATTTAAAGCTTTTATTTGCATGAATTAAATTTGGTGTTATGGCTCTGTTCTGTTATATATATATATATATATATATATATATATATATATATACAGTATACTGTATAGTAACACTGGCATGGATAGTTTATGATTATCCGTCATCCTGTGTAAGAAATTATTCCAATCCACATAAGTAAAGGTAAAGTAAAGGTAAAGTCCCACTGATTGTCACACAATGTGTGAAATTTGTTCTCCGCATTTGACCCATCCCCTGGGGGAGCGGTGAGCGGCAGCATGCGCCGCGCTCGGGAATCATATGGTGATCTAACCCCCCAATTCCAACCTTGGATGGAAATACTAAAGAGACAGACAGACATTTTCTAAATGTCAAATATTACGCAACAATGCAAACCACCTAAATGTCAACAATTGATCTTTGGCCAAAAGCTATGTGACATTTCCAAAAAATCAATTCAATTCAATTCAAGGTGCTTTATTTGCATGAAATACAAAAGTGCATTGCCAAAGCAAGGTCAACAAATTCAAATAATAGTAATCAAACTTAGATATACAATAGATAATGTCAACAAATATAAATAAATAAATAAAATAAGTAAATAAAGTAAGTCAATAAAATAGATGTGACAGGCTGAGTAATATTTGGCTGCAGTAGAGGCGCACTCCTTTTTCTCTCGAAGAATATATTGGTGTTTTTCATTTGATGGGAGGTTTTCAAAATCTGTGCATATTGTTTTGAATTTGGGGAGGAATCAATCAATAATGTTGTGTGTGCTAGAATTTGACGTTTTTATGTAAGTGTGGTTCAGAATGATGCAGTAAAGGTTGTGAACCACTCACCTAATCTCCAGTCAGCAATCAAACTAAACTCACCTCATCTCCAGTCAGCAATCAAACCAAACTCACCTAATCTCCAGTCAGCAATCAAACTAAACTCACCTAGTCTCCAGTCAGCAATCAAACCAAACTCACCAAATCTCCAGTTAGCAATCAAACCAAACTCACCAAATCTCCAGTTAGCAATCAAAGCAAACTCACCAAATCTCCAGTCAGCAATCAAACCAAACTCACATAATCTCCAGTCAGCAATCAAACTAAACTCACCTAATCTCCAGTCAGCTATCAAACCAAACTCATATAATCTCCAGTCAGCAATCAAACCAAACTCACATAATCTCCAGTCAGCAATCAAACCAAACTCATCTAATCTCCAGTCAGCAATCAAACCAAACTCACCTAATCTCCAGTCAGCAATCAAACTAAACTCACCTCATCTCCAGTCAGCAATCAAACCAAACTCACCTAATCTCCATTCAGCAATCAAACTAAACTCACCTAGTCTCCAGTCAGCAATCAAACCAAACTCACCAAATCTCCAGTTAGCAATCAAACCAAACTCACCAAATCTCCAGTTAGCAATCAAACCAAACTCATATAATCTCCAGTCAGCAATCAAAGCAAACTCACCAAATCTCCAGTTAGCAATCAAAGCAAACTCACCAAATCTCCAGTTAGCAATCAAACTAAACTCACCAAATCTCCAGTTAGCAATCAAAGCAAACTCACCAAATCTCCAGTTAGCAATCAAAGCAAACTCACCAAATCTCCAGTTAGCAATCAAAGCAAACTCACCAAATCTCCAGTTAGCAATCAAACTAAACTCACCAAATCTCCAGTTAGCAATCAAAGCAAACTCACCAAATCTCCAGTTAGCAATCAAACCAAACTCACCAAATCTCCAGTTAGCAATCAAACCAAACTCACCAAATCTCCAGTTAGCAATCAAACCAAACTCACCAAATCTCCAGTTAGCAATCAAACCAAACTCACCAAATCTCCAGTTAGCAATCAAAGCAAACTCACATAATCTCCAGTCAGCAATCAAACTAAACTCACCTAATCTCCAGTCAGCAATCAAACCAAACTCACATAATCTCCAGTCAGCAATCAAACCAAACTCACATAATCTCCAGTTAGCAATCAAACTAAACTCACCAAATCTCCAGTCAGCAATCAAACTAAACTCACCAAATCTCCAGTCAGCAATCAAACCAAACTCACATAATCTCCAGTTAGCAATCAAACTAAACTCACATAATCTCCAGTCAGCAATCAAACCAAACTCACCTAATCTCCAGTCAGCAATCAAACCAAACTCACCTAATCTCCAGTCAGCAATCAAACTAAACTCACCTAATCTCCAGTCAGCAATCAAAGAAAACTCTGGGACATGACACAATGCGGGGAAATGAGCAAGGAAACAGTCTTGGAAATGATGAAATATAACAAGACTTAACATTGTACAAATGCCTGCAGTTGACGACTTCATTGTAATGAGTATATATCATAGGTGTACTATTTCCTTTGGCAATTTCCTTCAGCGCTGTCCTGCACAAACAATAGAATTTCTGGAGACTGTCAAGTGTCAAGTCCCGCTCTGACATCAACTCTACACTAAATCAACTCTATATTGCCGTCTGAATTTCTCCGGACTCAGGAGATACATTCAGTTGATCAAACCTGGGCTTAGCTTCCAGAGAAGCGGCGGGCTAACCGCTGTCCTCTGTGAGCTGATTAGAGACAACATGATTGTGTGGTAGGGGATTGATCACAGAGAGACTCTACCTCCAGCTAAGAACCACGGCTCTGAAAGGATTCCTGCCTTTTTCTATGGCTCCCCTGGGCTCTGGCATAAACAAAGCAACACCCCCACTTTCTTGTCTGCGTGCATGCATTCCCCCCCCGCCCTCTCTCTCTCTCTCACACACACACACACACACACACACACACACACACACACACACACACACACACACACACACACACACACACACACACGCACACAAATGAGATAGATGTTTACCATAGGATGTTCATAACTCCTGACACTTACACAGACACACCTAAAGCTGTTTAGAGTGTTTGCTAGAGCTGTGAAACCTCAACAACAATAACATTACAACAACTGCAGTAAGACAGTATTTGTGGCATAACTATGACAGGGTTTAAGATGCTAGGTGGGGTGGGGTGGGGGCTCTTTTTAGAGGATAATGCTGTGTGTCCATGTAGCGTTTTTTGTTTTTCTTCTGAGCGCCAGTGCCCTTTCCTCATTAAAAGCAACGGGAGGTGGCCACAAGGTGCTCCAGAACAGCACTGCAGGGCGGAGCGCTTCCGAAAGTTCCAAAATGTTAAACTTTTCAGAAAAGTGCCAGCGGGTGACGTGAACCACTTTTTTCCAGTCAACCAATCGCATACAAGTAAAGTGCTGGTGGTGGAGAAGGACTTTGTAATCATTTAAATTTAAGTTACTGTAACAACTTAAACTTAAAGGCAGTATGGATACTGCCAGACATGTATTGGAAATATCTGGTAAGCCTTTGCTTGTTCCACAACACTGTATTGTCTGCTAGAAGTGCTAACCAGCTGGTTAGTGAGCTAGCAGCAGGTGACATTAGCATTTATTTCTCTCACAAAAAGCGGTCCAGGCAGCCACCCCCCACCCCCAAAGAAAAAAGAAAATGCAGAAAAACACTATGTGGACAGACATACACCCTAAGTGGATTTTGTGTATTTGATGACCGGTGTTGGGCAGTAACGCGTTACTGTAATTTTCTTTCCCCATAACGACTAGTGTAAGGGATTACTATTTCCAACAGTAATAATTATAGTTACTAATCCAAACTTCAAGTTATTACTTTCTCCACCACTGGCACAGCCCCAAAACAAAGTGTGGAGATAGGTCTGATAGCTCTGGCTCCTGTGTTGCCAGAGCACGATTATTTTTTTGTCCTCGGTAGGCAAATAAATACAAAGGTATGCAGTTTGGCTGATTATTGACTCTTCCTGTAAGGTCAATTAGTGAAGTGGATTCACTTCTAAAAAGAGCTGGCGAAACAGGTTGTACATCACTTTTTCGGAAGGGGTTGTAGCGAAAGTAACGAGTAATGTAACTAATTACTTTTGATACCAAGTAATAAGTAAAGTAATTTTATATTTTTTTTCCAGCGAGTAATTAATAAGTAACCTATTACACGGCCTGAGTAACTTGCCCAACACTGTTGATGACACTGTCCAGCCTTCAAGCAGGCAGCTGATGCTGTCTGTCTGTCGCCTGGATTCAAGGAACACCGTAGCTGCGGCTACTATTTCACTATCCAGGCCTCCAGACACATGCACGCCCACACACACACAGGCACATGTGCACATGCAAACATGCATACACACACGCACACACACACACACACACACACACACACACACACACACACACACAGACACACACACACACAACAAGCTGCCTGGATCCATTTCACGCCTACAGAGAAATGTCAACAGCAGGACGTGTGTGTGTGTGTGTGTGTGTGTGTGTGTGTGTGTGTGTGTGTGTGTGTGTGTGTGTGTCCTGTGTAGAGAAGATGGGCCGCTGAGCTCAGCCTGTGTGAACACGCCCATCTAAATGTCCTGGGTGAGTAAGCGAATGAAAGCTCATGCATGTGTCACTTACTGTGTGGCAAAAAGTGGAATCGTTGCTAAAGAGATTGGCTGCATGGCGCAACTCTTATCTCTTTATCATGAAATATGAACACACACAAGCCGTAAAAGACACCACTCCTGCTAAGTGAGGAACAAGAATTGCACTGGCAAAGACGGCAAATATGATGATTCATTGGTTACCATTGGCACTGGTTCTCAACTTGAACTTGAACTTGAATTGGTGAATAAGGGGGTGGGAAGGCATGACAATGTAAGCAAGTAGTCATTGAACACAGGTTTTTAGTGTCCGCTGTGACTGAAAAGACAATCTGTAAAGAGAACAGCAGGCTTCCTCCCAAGCTGAGCCACACAGCATGCTTTATCATTTAAGCTCTCACTCTTTGTCTTTTCATCATTTATCATAATTTCACATTTAGGAGCTTTGCCAATGTAGAGTGTTTCAGCTTTCACCCACCACCCCCCTGAGTGTGTGCACCCTGGCCACACCCCCTGAGTGTGTGCACCCTGGCCACGCCCCCTGAGTGTCTGCACCCCGGCCACACCTCCTGAGTGTCTGCACCCCGGCCACGCCCCCTGAGTGTCTGCACCCTGGCCATGCCCCCTGAGTGTCTGCACCCTGGCCATGCCCCCTGAGTGTCTGCACCCCGGCCATACCCCCTGAGTGTCTGCACCCTGGCCATGCCCCCTGAGTGTGTGCACCCCGGCCACACCCCCTGAGTGTGTGCACCCTGGCCACGCCCCATGAGTGTCTGCACCCCGGCCACACCCCCTGAGTGTGTGCACCCTGGCCATGCCCCCTGAGTGTCTGCACCCTGGCCATGCCCCCTGAGTGTCTGCACCCTGGCCATGCCCCCTGAGTGTCTGCACCCTGGCCATGCCCCCTGAGTGTCTGCACCCCGGCCACACCCCCTGAGTGTGTGCACCCTGGCCATGCCCCCTGAGTGTCTGCACCCCGGCCACACCCCCTGAGTGTCTGCACCCTGGCCATGCCCCCTGAATGTCTGCACCCCGGCCACACCCTCTAAGTGTCTGTACCCAAGCCAGCACTCATGCCCATTTTACATGCTTCAATTAATCAGGAGTAAATAAATGAAATAGGAGTTGAACATTTACAGCGTCTTCAAATTAACCTTGATGATTTCGGAGCTGCTTTATCTTACAGTGTTACAGTGTTTATCTTACAGTATGTTGTGTTCCAGTTGTAATAATGGGAACCAGGAATTTACCAGGTGACGTCACGGGAACGTCCCCCTGTGACGTCACCTGAACTGGGATTTCCTACTCTGAACTTGGGGGAACCTCACCTCAAAATCCAAGATGGCAGGTCCACGCTTCAACAGTAGTGAAAGCTGTAGTAATACACTTTTTATTAGTACTCCTGCCTTATTTTTGTCTCATTAAATCAGTTGTACACACAGTACTGTCTAACTTCTATCTGTGCTATTGCTACAGTGTTTGTATGCGCAAAATACTGTGTAATGCGTTGGCTGGTTTTCCGACTGTTTTACTGGAACACGGTCAACTCGGGTGTGACGTCATTCAACTGGGAGATTCCTAGTTCCCAGTACAACTGGAATGCAGAATTAGTTCCTTAATTCTTGGTTGCCCTTGTGAGCACCTTCAATGCTGTGAAAGCCTTGCTGTCACTCAAGACTGCCTTCACCGGTAACTAAACCCCCCAGATCCCCCCCCCCTCCCTCTCCCTCTCTCCCTCCCTCCCTCTCTCTCATACACAGAAATCTTTTTTCCTCTGTTGAGCAAGACAAGCCGGTTTGAATGAACTTACTTGAGCCCAGGAATGTCTAATATATTGCTGAGGCCAGTCCAGTTGATGTCCAGCAGCTAAAATAAAAATAAGGAGAGCATAGCAGTTAATGAGGTGAAGCAAAGCAGTTGCATTGAAAAACACACTTATCTCTGCTGGCTTCTCTACTACTGAATGAATACATAAATATTGGTAGAATGGGAGATCAAATTACTTTCAATCGATACACAGTTAACTTGTGGCCCCCCTGTGCTACATTTACCAGTCTGTGTGTTTTCTGCCCAACAAATCCCCTGATCACAGCAAACAAAGTGACTCTAACAAAAGGGTGCGGCAAACCAAAACCAATAGGTCAAAACCTAGTATATGGATGGACCGTGTATGGGTGTGTCACATGCCACGGCCGACCAATGTTGTAACTTCATCACTCAGTCATTTCAGTCAGTCAGTCAGTGACAGAAATGTCACGTTTATAGGGCTGGCCCCGCTGTTGCAGTCCAGACAAAAATCAATTCATACTGTATTCCGAGACCTTAGACATCCATTTTGGAACCAACTCACTACCTCACTACCTGTAAAAATGAAATGCTATTTTAACAAACAAAGCTTTATGTTTGCTCTATGGATTTGATAAAAAAAAATTGACTTTCTGAATGGTCGATATATTTTTGGAGCAAAGGTCTTCAAATATTACAGTTTTCACAATTGTTTAAACACATTAATTGGAACATCAGACACAATGTGCACAACCTGAAACTCATGTACCAACTGCCAAACCAATTCTGCTGAACTCCAAGCACATTTTCTGCTTTAGACTCAGATTCCCATTCCAAACCACACATTTTTCACAACACTACACACACTTCTCTATATGTTGCACACTCTTCCTGAATTCCCTCTCTTGGTGTTCACACAGAACACACTGCCAATCACATTTCTAAACTCCAAAGGCTGTTGTGCAATTAGCAATCAGCAATTTGCTATAGAAGGGTCACAGATGAGCTCGGTTTGTTTGGAGAACAATGAATGGTGGCAGCCTAGTTGTTTTGTTTATTGCCTATTTTCAGTTATCTCTTTCATTTCATCCCGTTTTCATCCTGTTTGCTGTGATTTACAGTAGACTGCACATTTTGGGTACAAATAAAATATTACAGTATTTGTTGTTAAATCTGTAGTTCGAACAACAGCAGAACATCTGTTGACGTGACCTCATTTGGAGACGGAAGTGCCTGTGAATGAACGGGGAGCTCAGCCGTGCAGGTTAGATGGAGGGAAGTTAGACACTGTTCATTTGCACATACTAGCGACATTGTAATGATACAAAGCTGGTTGTAAGTCGACGAAGCCCGTCTTTAAATTGCACAGTTGTAAATAATATACAGTATATAAAATGTTTTTGGCATGTACTCCAGCTCAGTCTTTCCCTTTTTTGTTTTTTGTCTTTACCCATTCATGTTTACCTTACTTATTTAGCGCTCCAGTGGACACTTTGAGTGCACAATTAGAGCCAGACCAGAGATCCTAGCATGGAAATGAGGGAGAAAATACACACACACACCTGGCTTACTGAAATATTTATCACAGCAGCAGCAGCAGCACTCTGGGGTCTCATTAGTTGCCAGGGTATAATAAGGTCAGTTACACTGTACTTTTCCATGCTCATTACTACCAGTTTTGACCAGTTTTTGCTAATTATTCAGGGGTTAAAAACGGACAAACAATAGCATTTAATTCAATAATTCCCTATTAGGGAATAGGGAAACGAAAAGGATAGCTTGGTTTAGTCAGGTAAAGATGGCACCGCCTGA
>NC_139624.1:86968429-86973442 GCF_964638095.1 Poromitra crassiceps
GCACACACACGCACGCACGCACACAGAGTTACAGAGAGAGCACAAACACCCCGGGGGCCCTTGGTACTAGTCCTGAGCGATGGAGCCGTTAGCTGCTGGGGTGTAGTGGTAAATACAGAGGTGGGTAAACTATCCAAGTTGAGTAGTTTACCCGCCTGGTTTCCCTGCATTGATTGATACAGTTGATCTGCAAATAGGTGAGTAAACGGTCTGCCTCATTTGAAAGAGGTGGGTAAACTGTTTACTTGTGTTTAACCTCCACTACACCCCTGGTTAGCTGTAACACATGACAGGTTGGAAACTCCCGCCCGCTGTCCCAGCCGACTTCACACCTGCCCCGTGTCGTCCTCCTTCTCCATAACATATTAAGACAGTTACAGGGATTATTCAATTGGAAATGCTTTAGACACATCGTGGAGATCTCACAACACAGCTGCTCTAATCCACTTTGACAGATACAGGTTTTGGAAGTAGTTTAGTAGAATAGTTTTAGCAGCAGTTTTAAGGCAGGATGACCCACTGTACCTATTCATTAGTGATTAGGCCGTTCTGACATTCCACCACTGTGGTGCCAGGCATGAGAAGAGTCGCGATCGTGATGAGTGGCTTTTGAGCCCACGTAGCGATGGAGGGGCGAGGCGATCTGCAAGGGTGGAGGAGCGGAGGGAACGAGGCGAGGTTTGGAACCTGAACACAGATTGCAGATAGGGAGGAGCTGTCAGGTGCACTGCCCTGTAGGAAGGTACCAGAGTTTAGAATTTGATGCATGCAGAGATGGGAAGCCAGTAAAGGGACCGGAAGAGGGGAGTGATGTGAGAGAATCTAGGTTGGTTGAACACCAGACGGGCAGCAGCGTTCTGAATGGCGCTGCAACGGTTTAATGGCAAAGACAGGTAGCCCGGCCAGAAGAACATTGCAGTAGTCCAGGTGGGAGATAAAAGTGTCTGGACCAGCACTTGTTTCGCTACCCTAAGTTCCCTCGTAAGAAACGTTCAAATTTTGCAGATGATGTACAGGGAGAACCTAGGAGTAGGTAGTTGCTGCATTATACAGTAGGCAGAGAAGGACAGCTGGTTGTCCAGGATCACCACTAGGTTCTTGAGAGTGTAAATACTGTTATCGATGGAGATGGAATGGTACCCAGGGGGCAAAGGGGTTTTTACAGACATGGAAGGTTATAAAAGGTTGTGATGCAGAAATTATATCTATGATATTCTCTATATAAATCAGGCTATGAATGATATATGAAGAAACCCCTCTGTAAAAACTGGAAATGTGGGTGTATGTAAGTGCTACTGAAGTGGAGATTTCTGGCTCAGAGTATGAGAATAGAAAGGGAAAACAGCCTTTTTACCCTTTTCACCTGCCATGTCTCGCTTTAATTGAAGGTATTCTCTGTTGTAGGTCAAATCAAACGGAGTTAAACTTATCTGGGAGTTCAAATGTTAAGTTGTTCCTGCTAAATTAATACCCTGTCTATTATTGGTTCAAATCATTGTCTTTGGTGTTCAGTAATTGACTATTTTGATAATTAAAGAAACAACACTGTGTATGCTAGAAGTGCTATACGTCCCATGCCTCTAGTCTTGTCCAATCAAATTGCTCAACCAGAACTATTTCAACTCTCAGATAAGTTTAGATCAGTCCCAATTTAAGTCAAATTAAGTCATTTATGGCCCATTTCCACCGCTGGTATTAGCGCAGCCCCGCCCAGCTCGACTCGCTTTTTTGTATCATTCCACCGGTCAAAAACCGGGACAACCCAGGTTGAGTCGTGCTACTTTTAGTACCACCTCTGTCGAGGTTCCAGGAGCTGTGGACCCGATGCCATACGTGACGTGAAAACACTGCAGACGACTGATTGGTCAGGCATAATCGTGTTTACTGTGTCTACTGTCAATGCTGGACACCAGTTTAGTGGCACTTACCTTCTCTTCTGTTATTTCCATTGCTGCCTTCGGCTCTGGTGAAATAAAATCGATCTCCTTGCTCACCTTAACATGACGGTGGTTTTCAATTGTTTTGAGAGAGAAAAGTCTGCTGCTCGGGAAGCCCTTGTAGTTAGTTGTGTGTTACTACAGCTCCGCTAGGCCGGAGGCGGGGGTTTAGCGGAGCCACGGCTTTTCCTGGTGAGAGTGGCCGGGCTGGTGGCTTCCCTTCTCCCCATAACATAACGCCCGTCCCCCGTGCAGTGCATGCATGTAAATAACAACAAATTGATATCCATTCCCCTAGCCGATGGTCTCATTTGCCCATGTAGGTCATATAGAGGCACCAGTATTTCATAACCAGTTTAAAATTTCCGTGTATGGATTTAATTTTAACGTTATATGTTATAGCCTACTTCCTGGTATGGTCGCAGTGACTAATGACTGAGTACCAAAGTCACGCTGGCTAAAGTCACGTCCTCTCCTGCATTCAACATACAACCAAGGGATTCCATCCGCCATTCATTTTCCATCTACAGTTTGTTAAAATTTCTGTGTGTTCATTTAACGTTATACAAATGGAGGGCAGAGGGCAGATATGCAGTCGCTATGGCGACCAGTTGTGGGCGGAGGTGAGTAAACTTGCGGTGGAAGCAGACAGTCTATCAGGTCGAGACGAGTAAGGCCAAGTACGAGTAGAGTCGTACTGTGCTGTTATATGTGGTGGAAATGAGCCATTAGAGTTGGGGTGCTGAGACAAAGTCCATAAATACTGACCTCACGTAAAAACAGAAATTGTTTAATCTTGAATTATTATTTACTGTATGTATTAATATTATAAACATATATTTAGATATTCAAATAGAGAAATAGAACAATAGAAATAGAAAACAAAAGAAAAAATACATGTTTCTTTTATTGATTTATTAAAGGGATAGTTAATATAGTGCTCAGGGGCATCGGGGAGGGGGAGTGATAAAGAATGTATTTGTGGGGGCTTACAGGTCTCGTTAAAGCAGTTGGCAGTTGGCAGATGGCAGTTGAGTAGAAACTGTCCCTGTGACAAGAGGTTCCGGTACTCAGTCTCCTGCCAAGGGGGAGGGCCTCAAAGAGTTTATGTCCTGGGTGGGAGGGGTCGGCCATGATTTTCCGAGACCGCTTCAGTGTCTTAGCAGTGTGCAGGTCCTAAAGGGATGGCAGGCTGCATCCGACCACCTTCTCAACACAACGGGTGATGCGCTGCAGTCTGAAGATGTCATTGAGGGCAGCAGTAGCATACCAGACGGTGATGGAGGATGGAGGTAGCTCTGGAAATTGGGGGAAAACCAATGCAAGGTCAATGGGGTCATGCTCCTGTATATACAAGCTGACTGAGGCTCACTAAATGTTCATCCACAGTGTACACACACACACACACACACACACACACACACACACACACACACACACACAGTCACACACACACACACACACACACACACACACACACACACACACACACACACACACACACACACACACACAGTGCACACAAAGTAAACTTCAGTGAGCTTCAGTCAGCTTGTACATACAGGAGTGTGACCCCATTGATGTTACATTTGTTTTTAGAACAGCATGGATTGTGCTGAGAAAGAACTCTACCAATCAACAGCATCATTGTTAAGTAGCAAATAGGGCTAGGTTTCATTTTTGGGGCCGGTGTGCAGATGCACAGCAGGGCCCTTACATTCCACTCTGTCGCTCAGACCATTTGAGCACGGATTCAGGGCAACATCGGCGGTGAAATGTCTTTCCGCTTTCCAGTCCGGTAGGTGGCGGTAATGCACCTCTGGCTAATATTGTGGCTAGCTCGTTCAGAGAGTTCCACAAGAGCCGGTCGTCGGACATTTCACCGTCTGGTGCCTCTCTCGGTCCGACTAGGAATTTATTGATTCGATTTTTGAGGAGTTGACATGTGTCGTCTTTTTTGTCTTTGTAAAGCAGCTGTGAATGTGAATAATCGTTTGCTCCTCGGACTAGGGCTGTCCCGGCGAGTCGACGTAATCGATGACGTCGACGCACGCTACGTGCCTCGACGCGCCCCAATCGTCACAAAACTAAAATAGTGTAGCTCATGTTAGCGGCTAACTGTTACTTGTCGTTACTTTACATGGCAGTAAAATGCCACTGAATGACCAAATTGATTTAACTTTTAACCATTTCGATTTCCACTTTCCATACGGACCGCCAGCATTGGTTAGTTGTTAACGTCGTGACAATTTATAACGTTTATAACGTACTCCGACTGGTTTGCGGTGTTGCGCAATAGCTCCAACCCCTGGCTGTATTCAGACTGATAGTATAAACCGGAAGCTGGAGCACGTACGATAATTATCGTATTTGTACGATAATTTCGACCTATGTACGATGTACGATCAATAATCCCAAAATCCCCCAAATGTACGATAATTTCATCATTTTGTGACACTTAGACGAATCCTACGTCTATCACTCTATCTGTTTATACAATCATCTCTTCAAACAACATATTTGCAGCCAATACGTGCAGGGTGTTTTGTTGTTGTTGCAACGCAGGCTGAGATCACAGTGTTGAAAAATCATGCCAAGTCCAAAAAGTAGCCTGTGATCAGTCGCAGCTCCCCCGACATAGGCGAGGGGGCGTACGATAATTTCACTCCAACAATGATAATTTTGACCCTCTGGTACGATAATTCAACATTTGCCATCTGGCAACACTGGGTCGCGTGCCTCATTCCAGTCGATTCCACGATTTCAGACGGACAAGCCCGTCTTTATTGTCACACGATTACACATCAACACATGCACGGACGGCCACAAACACACACATGCTTCCAGTGGGCATTCCCATCCTTTCACATGGACCCATGTTGGGTGTGGATGCTACTAACAGTCTTGTGTCTGGATGATGTGTGTACAGTCCAGTGTGTGTGACCATCTTACATGGAGCATTTTGTCTTTCTCCAAAATTAAGAGCACTGTTACTGAAAATTGCACACCATTGTACTGTAAGATGATGATTTTATGTTGGACTGCTGCTAAACTCAGTTGACACTGCACAAGGTTT